>NW_025943257.1:0-226182 GCF_000764305.2 Hyalella azteca | reverse complement strand
TGGCGGAGTCTTGGTCATTCATCAAGAACATAGTTATGTCTGCAGTTGATGCGTGTGTACCTAAAGGCCCGTTTCCACTATGAGACTCTGCGAGACTGACGATTGAAAAACTGGCTTTTTCAGTCCGGACTGAGGCATTCCGGACCATCGAGACTGGAGTGACGGGGAGTCAAGCGCTGTTCAATCTTTTTCTGGCGTCCGTTGAAAAGATTTGATCAAAAGGCCAGTCTGGTCAAGAAAAGTACAAGAATCGGCGACAGGCCTATCCAGGCCTATTCTTCAATGCCGAACATACTATACTATACTATGTCAGACGCGGGAGCGCAGCCCTGCGCCACCAATTTTGTGCACCAATAAGCCCTGAATCGAACGCCTTGGATCTCTCCGGACATCCACCAATCAGCAGTGAACCACTTGGCTTTGTCCTCCTCCGGCCTCGCATAGAACCTGCCGTGCACCACCAGGCCGCGGATCGAATATGACTTCCGGGCATCGTTAAATTACGTAATTTTACGTTCACTGCATCTGAGGTTAGGTTTCAGATAGCATAGTTCTGTGCCAAAATTTATCGACCTTCGACAAATTACCGTTCGACCGAGGTAATTTGTCGAAGTGTTGAGGTAATTACCGAAGTGTTGAAGGCTACGCTCCGGAAGGCAGGAATCATGATGGTCCATTATGTACATCCAGGGCAGTGGTGGTCTTGGGCAGGCGACCCTCATCAGATGCTAGTATTTGAGCGAACCATGACCATCACCCGTTCATGGAATGGTGTCGATGTATGTACACGCGTATGTGTGTTTAGACATATGATGAAACGAAATGTGAATTGAATTTACAATTTTTTTAAGCTTTCGTAGTAGTGTAAGAAATTACCACTCTCTTGCGCATCTCCTTCTTCACTTGCTGCCAGATGACGAGGAGGCGCCCATGTAATTTCATTTAGATTTGAACTGGCAGCCGTGGCAGCAACATCTCCCGTACCAGCCTGATTTCAGATACCTGGCCAAATATCGTCGTAAAACTTCAGGCTCCTAATCCTTGCTAAGTCTTTATTTCTACTGTCTTATAATTTTGTGTGAATGTGGTAATAGCAGGTTTAACTTAATATTTATTTATCTTGTTATAAACTAGGTAGGATTTAACTGAGGCTCACCATAGTTTACGTTGGGGTTAACCTCCATTGGGACGCTAAAGGTGGATTAAACTTTACTTAGATCATTTGATCAGGGGCTAATATAGGTAGATGGTGGTTTAGGGTTTCCTTCTTCTCACCTTTTCCTGAGCATTTGAACCTATTACTGTCCTGCCTGTCCTTACTGGTGAGCCTTCCTCCTACTTTACCCTCCTCTTTGATAGGATTTCATTTCTTAGCCTGACAGCTGTAACCACGGTTACACACTAACTCTCAATAAGATTTAGGTGTGTGCCAATTTCTTGCATTAATTGATAAATAATGATGTATTTCCAAATTATATAACTTTCTGACGCCAGTTTTACGATGCGACTATTCTAACAGTTCTGCCTTGTACAGTATAAAGTACGCCTACGCCCATTACTGCGTCTGCAGCCGGTCCAGTCGATTCGTTCTTCTTGACGAGAGAAGTTACTTGTACGAAGACGTGGGTTTCGCCTACTGTTCCATTCCTACCAAAACTTAATCTCGCACCTGGACTACCTCGTTACTAACGAAGATTAATGAAGAACGGAAATAAAAAGAAAGCTTGAATAAACTTTGCGTATCTTTATTATAATCTTTACTTGACCTATCGTGTAGGAAATTGAAATTCTGCGTCTGCAGCCGGTCCAGTCGATTCGTTCTTCTTGACGCGAGAAGTTACTTGTACGAAGACGTGGGTTTCGCCTCCTGTTCCATTCCTACCAAAACTTAATCTCGCACCTGGACTACCTCGTTACTAACGAAGATTAATGAAGAACGGAAACTAAAAAGAAAGCTTGAATAAACTTCGTGTATCTTAAATATAATCTTTACTTGACCTATCGTGTAGGAAATTGAAATTTCTTGCAGTAGGTAGATAGTAATTTCATTAATTATAGGGCAAAAATATCTTAATTTATTTTGCTATATCTAAAAACCACAGGCTGCTTGAAGGCATGGAAACATGATTTAGGGGTGCAAGAGAAGAAAAATACTTGATATTTACGTGGCAGCAAAAAAATTAATGCTTTCAGCTCCAAGAGATACTAATCTTCAAATCCATATCATAACTTACATAACTAATAAGTAAGCTATTAATTGGCAGAAAAAGCAACAGATGAACTTTCGGTTTTGCATTCAGGGCCTACAAGTATTTTATTTAATGTTCAGGTCGCCATGATTTGGGATGAAACTGCTTGATATTGTGATGACAGTGCATTACCTGATAAAAGGCATTGAATAGTGTTCCTTCAGTTATCCAAACAAGGTCTACAAATTTTCAATATTTTCAGATGAGGTTCACAATTGTATCATGTTGTGGTGCGGTTCATATAATTCCTTCATTGAATTATGATCGTTTTATTCAATGGCGGTTACAGGGCGTTACTTGGCCTGAGTGTCATACATAATGTACATAACTCTGCTCAGGCACCAGACTACTTTTTGAACGAATTAAAAAATAGTTTAATAATTTGTTCAAACAACATCGATGACAAAATTTGGTCAATTCTTTACGGTTATTGTTCCTCATAGTTACTTTATCATGTTCGCAGGGCAAAATTTGTCGCTAGTCTTGTAAAATGTTGGAATATTATTTCTGCTTAACGTGATGCAGCTTGAGTGAGTGAGCCTACACATTCGTTTGCCTTCCCTGCGCCCAGCCCCAGCGCCGGCGGCAGTTCGCTAGTGATACTAGTGATGATCACACGTTGAACGGCGAACGTTGCTTAATTCAATCCTGTAATCGTAGTGGGTAACGTGAACTGTTGAAGTATTAGACTTGAAAATAATTGATTTTAAAGGCTAAACATTAGAAACTAAAAATTTCTTAGTTTTCATGTACATTGGTTCTTAAAGTGGAGTTCACTGAAAAACACGACAGTGACGACACCGATACCGGCACTACGCGTATATATAGTCGGCTTGATGCCAGGATTGCCGGTATTCTAGAATCTAGACAACTCAGTTGTACTTCAAAGATTTTGGAAGATGGCAGCAATGGAAATTTTTAACTTGAGGTATATGCTGACATGATCATGCTATTTTAGCTGCTCGTGTCCATATATTTCAGGTTCTAATTTTTAATTCATCGAGAAAGCTGGATCCATTGTGTGGAAATTCCAGTTCACTCAAGAGTTCGACTGCTTGGTTGGGTTCAGTCTTCGCCAGTCAAGCAGTCACCGAGACGCTGCAAGAGAAACGCTTACAAACAATTAAGGTTACAAATCGTAGCTCAACTCCGTAAGTAATTAAGTAGCTCGTTCTCTGTAATTATAAGCTTGTTTTTCGTTTTATCATTGGGTTTGGTACCAGGGCTAAATCAAAGTATTATGCATTGGCTGATTTTCGAAGAATTACAAATTATTAGAGGATAAATTTCCGAACTTTCCATTGAACTTGACAATTTTAGGATGCATACGTATTACAAATTCTTTCGTGCAACGTGCTACTTGCTATAATGTGTTTAAAACGACATTTTAATCATCGCCTCTTCTGCCTTAGATAGAAGTTGAAATTCAATTCAATTAGAAATTCATGAACGATATTTCAGGTTTCGAATAACGACAACAGGAGGAAAGTGTGCGTTTTTCATCGAAGCCGATATTCTTAAAGCATGTAGATTTTAATCATTACGGACATTTTCGCTTGAAAATCACGAACACAAAACCGAGTTCTTCACCTATACCAACTCATTGACCAGCCGTACTTTCGAAACTTCCAATGACGGTGGCTAGGCTACGGAGCGATATGCTAGAAAATGCGAAAAAAACCGTAAATGTTTTTTTTTTCGTATTGAAATTAATTAAATAACCTGGAATACAGTGAGTTGACAGTTCAATTAAATGTATACATATCAATATTCATAATATTTGAAATTTAAGTAGAAGTACTGGAAGTATGAATATGATCTCATGGGCTACTTGGTGCAATTGCCTTCGTAAGATTCGTCACATGGAACGGATGTGGTTGTTTGCACATTTTTAACACTATTTAACTACCAAAAAAGAGATGTCTTAACATTATGAGAAATTCAATGTGGGAGAACTGTATTGAAGATTTAGTGTGTGAGCGAAAGAGATGAATTTAAAATCCATTTGAGAATTTAGGACGTTTTTATTTATATGATAGAGAGGCTGTTACAACACACAGAGAAGATAAGCAGGTTTGCCCGCGCGGGCAACCTGCTCCAACCTGCCACAAGAATGAACATAGGATAATAATGTAAGTGCTCACAGTGAAAACCTGTACGAATAGGCTTCTGTATTCTATGGTTTCAGGCGCCAGCCTGAGCAGGTAACCAGCACGCTGGCAACCTGCTTTCACTGTGTGCGTACCCTACGGCGCCTGCTTCCTGCAGGCCTGCGTGCTCCGTCGCCCTAGTGAGGCCAGCACGTATACGTCATGAAAAAGTTCCAGATGACTTCAATTACAAACACCAGAGTTTGGAAGAAATCACTCCGAAGGCTGAGAATTGCCCTTCATTGATATGGAACTGTTCTTTCAATTTATATTCATAACTCAAAGTTTGGCTGAGAGATAAATTAAAAGCCATGAAAAACGAAAACGTTCTTATGATAGTATTAGCTCGTGGCCTCTTCCAAACAAGTTGCAGCTGTTTTTATTAATTTTTGCCTTTTATTTTGCAAAGTAAGGGGTTCTCGCTCCAGTTTTCAGCTCAATGCTTAGCAAGCAGTGCCAACAGTAAGTTGATCAACAGTAAGTTGATCATTTTGCTACTTATATTAATTAGGTATCCCAAATCAGTTATTAGAGTTGAGCGATTTCTTCATTCTGACGAAGAGGATGACTAGTAAAATTGCGGCAGAGAATTTCAGCGCAGCGCAGGTACTTAGAACCGCCGAATAGGAGCCGCTGAAGTCCCGGATCACACCTGCAAGTTGAAAATAGAATGCCGAAGATTTACAGTGAAACAGGTTACTAAACATCACTATAATCAACAATCGGTGAATGCTTTTGGAGGAGGATATATTTATAAATTTACTGTAAAATTACACTAAATTTACTCAGATAAATTCATCGCAACAAAGTTCCAGTTCTATCATTGAACTGACAATAAGTTTATTCAGATATACATACATATATCATAATAGATATCTAAGCTCTGGCTGACGGATGTGTCGAAACCCTCATGCAACCCTGACAAAGGATTCGAATGTGGCGAAACCTGTGATGTGATCTAGTACAACTGGTAGTTGGTAGTGAGGCTTGAATAATGATTTAAAAATGATTCGTTCTGCAATTAATTTGCAATACCAGCTTCAATTTACTGTTACTATTAGAGTAATTTTCTTAAAATTAACATAATTTTCGTGTAAATAATATTTGTTATTCCCGCATTTGAGCTAGACAATTGTTGGTTTACTTACCTAAAATTGGAGACATTGAAGTGTCTGTCACGAGCAGGACAATTGCTAAGACAGCAAGGCATTGAGGATAAAGTTCCAGTCCGACGATGTCAATAAGGATGGCATAGAAAATGCTAGAGAACATGCCGACCCCCAAACCGTGCACGACGCTGAGGGCTGTCAATACGTGCTCGTCCCCGTGAGAGAAAATGAACCCTGTGTCAGAAAAATTGTTTTGCACTCCAATGACAGATTTTACTACACTAATTGTAGCCAAAAATGCAACAAACATCTTATTCATTCAAAGAAGTCCTGATATCATCTCGCCCACGCTGTGTGCACTCGAAGCCTTTAGGCTAGGTTAGACGCGATCGTGCTGTGTACACGATCAAAGTTGTAATACTCGTACTAAACTTTCAGCAAATTTTGAATTTTTTATATTATCGTCGACTCGACTCGATTGAGTTTAAGCATTTTTAATTGGCAAGTATTTCAGCAGTTTTAAACATTTCATTTATTGAAACACTTACCTATGTCTAAGACCCCAGCGATTATTGAGGCAACGCATAACGCAGCTTTTCTTGGGAAGCGTTGATGGTTCACTGTCAGGGTGACTACAATGCGAACTAATGTGCCCATCATGGCACTGTTCCCTAAGCATTGAGCTGAAAACTGGGGCGAGAACCCATTACGTTGCAGAATAAAAGGCAAAAACGAATAGAAATTGCTGCAACTTGTTAGGAAGAGGCCACGAGCTAATGCCATCATAAGAACGTTTTCGTTTTTCAAGGTTTCTAATTTAGCTGTCAGCCAAACTTTGAATGTTGAATAGAAATTAAAAGAACAGTTCCATATCAATGAAAGACAATTCTCAGCCTTAGGAGTGATTTCTTCCAAACTCTGGTGTTTGTAATTGATGTCATCAGGAACTTTTTCAGGACGTATTCGTGCTGGCCTCACTAGGACGACGAGCACGCAGGCCTGCAGGAAGCAGGCACCGTAGAGCAGCAAGCCTCCCGAGTAGCCGTAAAAGTCTATGAGGTATCGCACGAGGTGCGGGGAGATCGCACCCGAGGCACACATGGCAACTGTAATGCAGGAAAGTGCAGGTCTTCTGTACTTCTCAAAGTACATCGGCACTATCAGCAGGGTAACGTTGTACAGAAAGCCTCCACTCAGCGCTAATGGGGAGCCAAAGAAAGATTAGGCATATTAGGTGTTAGTGAACTGATGTGTCAGTCGGATGTGTAACTATTCCACATATCTGTCAGGCATTGAAAAGTTCTTCAGGATATGATAATAGATCTTGCAATATACGCTATCATATTTCAACCTATTTGAGCATGGGTGATGAAATGAATTGAAAAGCTAAACATTCTCGAACCTGCAGAGACTTTGAAGTGAGAAGTCTCACCAAGTACTATGCCGTACGAAACGAAGATGACTCCCAGGCCGTCACAGAGCGCCAGCAGGACGAAGGAGAAGAAGGCCGTGACGAGAGCGGCGAAGGTCGTGCTTCTGTGGCCGAGCTTGGAGGCGATGTCCGGGCAAATTAGCGAGCCAAGGTCGAAGAAGAAAATGTGCAACGTGAAAATGCCGCTGCTCAGTGATGATGATGCGGAGAACGAAGCCATTTTTTCGCTGAAGAATACGCCGAAGCATGAAGACAAAAAGCCAACAATGACCTGTAAATTGTACGTGAAAATATAAGTATATCATGTAGTTCGGCGGAAGATTCAACTTAATTACAAATTATCATGATATTCAACTTCTTCAAGTTGGCTCAATTGAGTAATTTCATCGACCTCTTCAATTGTGAGCTACAGTTCTTTAATTTCGAGCTGTTCATTTTACCTACAGAATTTTTAATTTTAGTCTTTGCATGGCTATTTAAAAATTAACTTTCAAGCAGGTTTCATTGAAGACCAGAGAATTTGTTTTATTCGCAATTTTCTTATTAGTTTTTTCAATATATTGAACAATATTTTTAGTTTGAACTGGCAAATCGAAAATCAGGTTACCGATGGACATTTTTATTTCGTTAACGACGTTTCGAATGTTTCTATCATTCATTATCTTGATAGAAACATTCGAAACGTCGTTAACGAAATAAAAATGTCCATCGGTAACCTGATTTTCGATTTGCCAGTTCAAACTAAAAATATTGTTCGATATATTGAAAAAACTAATAAGAAAATTGCGAATAAAACAAATTCTCTGGTCTTCAATGAAACCTGCTTGAAAGAAAAAATTCTGCCAACCTATACTAATTTTAAAAATTAACGTACATAAATTTCAATTGTCATTTATCAGTGTAATGTAGAAATTTAAGTAGGCTGCAGTACAACTGGAAAATAATCAACCCAATAAGTTTGTTAATTAATCTATGTAAAAAAGCAAGCAATTGAAGCAGCTTCCATTGAACGATTAGATGATGTCATCTTGAAAATTGTATTAGTTCAGTCGTGGGTATGAACATCGACAAAGATTAAATTATGATTTCGATAAAACTGATGAAGCGAGACTCAGCTCATCGAAAAAAGTGCTTGCGTAGAGTTGTTCCTTAGTATTTTTTTTTTGTTGTAAATTTTGTAATCCAGGCTCTTTGCGGCCCTATCAGATACCAGAAAAATCAGATTCAAGCAGCTGATTTCTTCCCAACGCACATCATTCATTAGTATTTGCATTGAAGGTTTTTATAAAAATGTTGATAGTGGAGTGTTGAACTGTTAGCATTTTTCCTTATATTTCATCTAGAAAAAAACTAAGACAAAAGGGACGTAAATCTTTAATCTTTTGAAATGAGAAATAGTCACAACATAGCCCGTAAATTATTAATTAGCACTCATTAATAATCGGAAGAGTTTTTATGTGTATAGATTTTTTGCTGTCGAGCCAAATAAATACCAAGGACTTTCATTTCCAGAGCAAGCTGAATGAAAATCAGAGTTGCCAGAAATATAAAACATCTTTGCTTTAGCCAACAAGGATGGGGTCTTCTGCACACGGTAAGGCACATATGAATGATTTTTTTACTCAACAATAATATTTAATTTAAGTTTTCTGGCATAAATAGAAGCGGAGGCAGTCAAATTACTTACTTGAATGTAAAAAGCCATCATGAGGGCCACCCAACTCCATTTTCCATCAAGCAGACTTTGCTGCCACGAAGAACCCTTATAGAGCTTGTTTTCATCATCGTTTGTGCCGTACCCTCGAGATGAAACAAGAGCTTTGAAAGCTTTGTTGCTAAATTTTTTGTGGCAAATTTTGGAATCGGGACTATTTGCAGCTATTTCCGATGCCGGATAAATCATGTTTAACTTGCTGATCCACACGTAAAATATATACTATAATTTTTCATTGTGGGTTTAAGATAGATTTTTTATGTGAATTTGAGCGAACGACCGAAGGGAAAAGTTTTGCCGTACATAAAGCAGCTTATATTTTTTGTGACATAAGTGTCTTTGGTATGTAACGTTTCAGCGTTGCTGTACACCGGCTATGTTCGCGGCACTGTTTCAGACGCAAATGTGCCAGAATACTGTTGATGGCTACCGTAATGAACGTCGCAAGTGCTTTGAGTTTGTGCAACTAATTATTGATTAAGTATTGACAATGTTTCTGCCAGGCCTCATTGAAAATAAGTATTAGTGATACGTGGGTGGTAATTAGCATTCATTTATCGTGGTCAAGGCTGTATAAATCAATTGGACAGCTGTTCCGATCAAAGAAACAAGTGGCTATTGTCCTGCAGCTAACGCATGACGCTTTAAATTAGAAATCGCTTCAAGTAGCATTACTGCTTGATGTGTCTGGTGATAATAAAATTGAAATATAAGTCATTCATGCAATGCACTTTTCACTACTCGATGTAACACATGTTCGAATCTAATTAAACATGTTTAACGTCACGCGATCATTTGTTCCACTTACGTATGATCGAAAGGAGATTTAACTTTTTATCATTTTCAAATCATTTTTGATATTTGAAACTAATTAATAATTTTCAAATCATGAGTTATATAAGATAAAAAAAGACGGTCTATGCTCACTGGTCAAAATATGTCTAACTTGATAAAGTTTTCTCGGTGTGTCGAACAAATTTTATAATATTTCAAGACTTTATTTTTTCCCGGAAGGATTCAATTATTTTATTGATTTCAAATTAAATAATTTGTATTTTTCCAAATTTCTGTGTTTCACTACGATAGTCAATAGAGTTTAGATTAATTTTAGTTTGGTATTTCTTGTTGCAATTTATCAGCAGGAAGCATTTTGTCTACATACACACTTGACCTAATCAATAATTTTCATTTCATGCAGTTTCTCAAACTAACTCTAGCAATCAACGGCTGTTATTGCCCAAGTACTGTAAAGTACTGACACCGACGAGTCTTTCTGAATGTATTCCCTGTACCTTCACCACAGATTTTAATGGCAATATTTTTTCGACAGTTTGTCTTCAATTGAATTATAGTTCATGGACGACCATCGTAAACAATATGATTTTAAACCCCTATAGCTTTAACCCCTTTCAACCTGCCGAAGTGCCTTAACAGAGAATGAGATGAATTTAATGAATAATTAATTCGCGTTTATGCGATGAGTCGAGATTATAACGCTTGAATTCGGCCGTCATAAAAAAACGAACTATCAATATTTCAGTCACAAATTTGAAGTGAAGTGGACGGTGAGTTCATTCGCTCATTCAGCAATACAGCATCGAAATTTTTGTAGACTGGCTACTTTTTTTTCTTACCGATAGTTGGAACACTCGAAGGTTGTTTCTGAGTCGCTGGTAAACGTCATTTAAGGTCGTCTTTACGATGCATTCATCTGGTTTATCAAATTTTCAACGAAGCATCAACAATGTGATGAGTTTTGCTTAACGTCAGGTGTACAGGTCGGCAGGTGTGCTTTTTGTTTGGGATCAACTCAACACTTGCGCGTATTTTATGACTGCCATCGGAGTGACCCGAATGCTAGCATCACAACTAACTAACGCCCGTGCGCTGAGTGTTTAGTGAATTCTTCCAATGCAATATTTTGATGAAGATATGAAATTTTTCCTATTTTCTGAACCACTTTTTACCTTAACGAAGCCAATATCGTTTCGAGAAAATTGCTCATTCTTCGTTTTATCTTCAGCAATAATATGTGCTAATTTGCGGTCGATGTTTCGGCGGAAAACAGTTTTGTTGATCGAGTCCTAATCACGTCCTAATGTTGCGGTTTGCGATTATGCTCAGTAGTTTGAACAACTATCATTACCTCGACGTCAAAACCAATGAAGAATACAACCTATGCGGCATATGCTATTTCGTCTTAAGTGGCCCATTGCTGAGTGCATGTTAAATTCTGTATAGTTCAACAGTAACTACTGCGCTCTCATAACATGCATAAACCTAGAAAGAACTGCTTGAAAGATTCGAATTATTGTTCATGCACTTAATCGAGTTATTATTAATCTACTTGATGTTTACAATTAAAAATCCTTTTAGAGGCGAGAGAATAGAATTTATTAATAATTCTCTTGTTTATTCTTCAAAGTGCTGAACATGCGAAGTATGCCAAGGTATAGCTTAAATCTTAAGTTTGCTTATTAATTAAAAATTAGTGCATGCAGGCTCATCGCCAGACACTATTGCATTTGCTAGCCTGCACTACTGATACGGCTTAATTTTTTTAGCGACTTTAAATGGAGCACACTTTCATTTTTTGAGGAATAAACATATATATGAATGAAAGAAAAAAAACTTTATTTTTATTGAGAGAGCTAAACTTTACTTTATTTTATAAATTTTGAGCAATTTTATTATGCATGGTTCGTTTTAATATATTTCAAAACTCATCATTAAATCCATAACTCAGTGAAATATATTGTTAGCAGGTCAGTGGAAAGAGAGGAGTCAAATCACCCACCTGTTGGAAGTCGAGTAGAGATAAAAGTATTTATGAATCCCATGTTTGAGATGATGTCACCGTGTGTAGCAGTACTTCTATAGAAAAATGTATAATTTCAGCTCAATGAAAAGTTGGACTGTTTCCAGAAAACGACTGCAAAAGAAACAACTTTACTGCAAATTAAGATTTGCAAATTGATGTGTGAGATGTGTGCTGCTTTCAGGTTGCATAAAATTTAGGAATAATCCACTTTCGCTCATGATTCGCGAAAAAGTTACTTTTCTCGGTCCAGAAAAAATAAAAATGTGTATGGGATAGAGTGCCATATTACGGTAGTCATGTTACATATTTTAATTGTTAAGAGGTTTCAAAGAATGCGATACAGATCAAGGTTCAAAATTTAATCAGACGATGACATATACTCAGTGATTAAACTGAACATTTAACAATTATTTGAAACGTAGCATTTCAACATCGACTAATACATATTTTAAGCTCATCAAGTCAAAAAATAACTGAATAATGAAATAAAGAATTTTACAATAAAATTGAGAATATTAGAAACTTAATTGTACGGTTATTAGGAGAACAGCACTCCATATGTTAATCATATGGTACAATATCACGCGGTATACAAAACTGGAAGCTTACGCGATGAGGGATGAATTTTTTCTGGGGTCGAGTAATATTTCAGTCAAAATTATGAATGTTATAAACCACGAAAAATTCATTAATTTTTGATATGAATTTAATTATTTATTTAGTAAAAATGTTTGTATACTTTCACTCTAGAACTGATCATATGAAAGTAAATTAATTCATAAATGCAGCCTTCTTTTCAAATAAAATCTATATAAGTTTACGAAATATAGAAGGAAACATGAATTGATAAATGGTAAATGTTTTTTGTACAATGGTTAGGCTAATCTATGTACAATTATGTGAAATTTTACACAGACTTGGGAATATTTTTATGTTTATAATATCATGAACACACAGAGAACGAATTATCAAGTTACATGAAAAATTGTCGTGTAACTGAAAATTCGGTGCCATATTCTTGATTTGTCGAAAAATTTCTTGTACAGTTCCTTTATTTTCTTCGTGCCTTGCGTTGCTATCGAACACTGTGTTAGGAGCTCTACGATAAATATGTATAACATCGGTATTGAGAATTCCTCATTACGTACTGCAACGATGAAAATAGATAATTCGTTTGATAAAAAATAAATATAATTTGCATCGCATAACAAGCAGCGATAAGCAAATCAATTACATTTTAATGGCGTTTAGGGAGCTGCAAGAAACCGAACTGTTCTTGGATTTGTTTGTAAGCAATTTCATATCACTTCTGGTCAGTATTTCATAACTTAGGCAGGGAATGGTTTCCGATTTGGCAGATTCAACTATTAAACTTTGGCAATGCTCATTTTCGACTTCTGTTCGACAAGCAAGCTTGACGATCTCATTGATATTTTCTTTTTTCAACGCTATGTTAGCAATATTGAAGCTTTCCAACTGCACGTTGGCAATATCAGAAGCAATTTCTCTGGAATGTCGGTTTGGATCATAGGCACGAGATAGCCTTCGTTTGTTGCAGATGTGGCAGCAGCTGCAGTCGCCTGCACTGGAGGTGCTGGAAGATACGGAGAAGCCGCTCGAGTTGCGCTCCAGCTTCTTCTTGCGGTGGCGGGGAGACTCTGCTACTGACACTTCATTCGGCATGCGGCCAACCTTACACGACATAAATGAACACAATCAGTACAGTAATAGTAGAACGCATGGAAAATAAGTCCAAAGAGTAGGTTTCCATAATAAAAAAAAGTAAAAATCAACGTGTATAGATTTTTTTATTTTTCTAGTTTTTTTTTGTAACTGAAAGTGGGAATTACAGAAGCTCTAGAAACTGGTGCAAGATTCAGTAAAAATATTTGTGCAGCCTGGCAGAAGTTGTTCATGAATGCACGTTTTATTATATTTCATAATATAATTATGATTTTACGATATTTCGAATAAGCAACAATCATTATCAAACAGGTAATAATGAATTATAATGAAATGTCCCTTTAAAATCTCATATTTGATCTTTCAAATCCTACCAAAAGCCAAATTCGCCGCATTGAGATAATGAGCGAGAAAATTGTCAATAAGAAATACTCTCTGGTCTTCAAGGAAACTTGTAGTAATTATTCAGGAAAATTAGGCTTTCGAGATACTGATGTTATAAATTGTTTGAAAATTGGCTTATTAGGGGTAAAATACGATATACTGTATATAATTAATATTCAGAGATGAATAATTTAATGCTACAAAGTTATTTGTCAAGTTCGGCTGATTGAGAAAGCTACTGCGACATAGATTCGTGCGACTAAATAAAACATTAATTTAGACATAAGATTATTCAGCATTCTTATCATAAATTTTAACCGAGATCCCTTAACCTCAATAGGGAATCGGACAGTAGAATTTAGTGTAAACAAGTGAAAATATTTGTAAGCAAATTATGCGATAAATCGATCGTTTTCTGAATATCATGTGAATCATTTTCTGAACATTTCTCTTTAATATATATTGTTCATATGAATCTGAAATGAAAAGGTAAAGATGATTGAAAATGTATTGGTATAAAAGTAGAGGAAAATTTAAAAATTATTCCGTGCAAGAAATTTCCTGGTATATGAGCTAGAATTTCGCTACTAAACTCGGACTTACTTTGGTGATGAGCGTCACCGGTTGACCGCCTGATGTGTTGTGGGCTGCAGTCGAGCGTAGCGATCCGGTGGTTTTGCCAGACCGCAACACCCTGGTATCAAGTGCGCTTTTCAACGATTTTTCAGTTAATAATACGAAAGCCGTGGCAGTCTTTCGTTCTTAAAATGATTTAGTGTGTAAATAATGCAATGTAGGCCATTAATTCTTTCATGAGAAGAGTAAAATCTCAAAGTCGTATTGGCATGAAATTTGCAATCCTGAATAAATTCACGCATGCTGACTTTCAACACTTACATTACTTGAAATGCAAATTGAGAATATTTTTAAATTTCTGGCTATAAAACGGCTGAGGCGTAAACAAAAGGGAAAATTTTCGACCAGGAAGTCGGGCCATAGCAGCGTGCAATGATCCTCGTTGATGACGCTATTTTTGAGCAAGCACCGCTGCCCAGGTTGAGATGAGGTACTAACTATGGGGAGTTCTAATGCCAAACGCCTCATTACGACACAAGGTGCCTCATTTCTTCGGCTTACGTCGTGATTACGTAGGGGATCGATGCCTGAAAGGGGCTCAGAAATTGCCTTGCCAATACTGTTGTTATGTGCTGCGAGGCAAGAATAAGCTTTACGCACTTCGGTCTTTTTCTGGTTTTCCGAAATGAACAATAGGAAAATTCCTGATTTCTGAAGGAATTTATTTTAGAATTGCAATTGACAAAAAGAATTTTCTCTATCAAGGCCAACCACGAGTAACATTACTGATACCAATGGAGGGAAAATTTTGAACGCTTGGCTAAATAAATGATTTTACGAGTTTAAACATTCAAAATTTATGAATTTGATTCTTGTTGGCAAGCAGTAAAATATTTTAATATGTTAAAATTGGTCATTGATGAAGACCTAAATACGAGAATTCACGTCAAGATTGTGACGCCAATGAATGAAAAGAAATAAATTAAATTTTTATCTACTTGATTGGCAGTTTTTGTTTAGAAATAATATATTTTTTGCATATGTTATATGGCGCTAATGTAAATTTAACTCATTTTAACTTGACGTCTGTAAAAAGCTGACAAAAATGCTGGAAAAAATAGTTATCTTCAATTACCGCAAAATTTAAAGAGATAAGTATAGCAGAGTATTCAAATTTTATAAGTGTAACAAAAATTAAACTTCAAAACGTTTTAGAAGCTTACAAGAAAATTTTCAATATTATTGAATTTTTCCATGAAGTTGTCAATTAAGTCGCACTTGTAGGTAAAAAAATTAATCAAAAATGTTATTGAATAATTTTCTATAATTTCCACTGCAATTTCTGATTTCTGAATTCGAGAAACTTCTTGTTGTATTGCATTTCATAACTTTTATGTCATGCCTGTCATGACGTGAAATTAATGGTTGTGCTGCAAATTTAATATATTTTCATCGTTTAAAGTTAAGAATGGACCTAGAATTTTTTATTTCCATCGAAAAGATGATGGCGAAAGTGAACTTTTGCTATAGATTTTTATATTTTCTCTTCTATTCTATCATTGATTATAATTAATTACATTGGGTGACTCAGTCTAGTTCTAACTTACTAATTTGAAAAAAATCCAATATTTGTTCGTGCATCAAAGGCAGATGGTGCATGGAAATTCTTATTTTGTCATCCATACGAACACCGAGTTATCGACGACCTCTGTAAATATGGCAACAAAATTGGCTGCCTGCATACTCTCGTAAATATTCACGATAAGTTTCACTCCTGAATTAGGTTTTATGAATCAGATACCTGCATCGACTTGAGTGTTATGGGTCACTCTTACCTAGCATTGGCTCTCTTCATGGAAGGGTTGCCATGACTCAGAACTCCAGGCTCGGCGCCGGAGGCCCCAAATGTGGTCTCTCGCGTGCCGGCCGTCGTGCACCTCCAGTTCGTTCCTGCGAAATCGGGCCAGGTTTCCTATTAAGTAAGATGGTTCCTATTAAGTAAGTTAATTACGCAAGCCCGCTTCACGTGAATGCTATTCGTCCCACGTCTTGGCTTTATCGAGCTAACAATGTTGCAGGATTCACTTCAAGGTTACTCCCATCACTGCGCGTGTAGATCTAAAGAGCTATATTTGCGACGTTCAAATGCACTTGGACATTGGCTTGGACACTAGTCCTTTCTCAATTGTATCTAACATATTTATTTATCGTATATATGACGATAATTATTCCTAGAGAAATTGTTCTTCATATTTTTGAATGAAGAATATGAGTCGTGTTGTTAAGTAATTTTTATAAAGATAATGGGAGCTATATTACAACAGCATGATTGATGTCTCTAAAAAGAGACATTAATTAATGATTAATGGAAATAATGTATCGGTAAAGACTCTTGGACTTATACTGCATTAATTTTCGCATTCAAAAAAATATATGCTGAACGGGATTGAAGTCCTATTTAATTTACTTTGAATTAATCAGATATTTACCTTATTAAAGGATTTACGAGCTTCACTGAAACATACAGAAATGACAATACTACCGAATCCAAAATAATAAAAATATAAATTATATCAATGAACTATAAATAAAATATCTGTATTTTAATTCGTAGAACTCACGTCGCTGATGGAAAGAACTTCGTCGGCTGTGGCTGCAGGTAAGGAGAGCTAGCAGGCCCTGCCTGAGGCTGCTGTTGAAGCTGCAGTAGATGATGGGATTGATGGCGCTGTTGGCGTGCGCGATGAAGTACGATATGTACTCCACCGTCTCGAACCACTCGGGCAGCTACCACAACATGTGAGCAAGTAATTCTTACTTAAAATAAAAGAAAAGCTTATGTTGTGCAATGGGAAACAAATATGTCGTTGGTAATATAAGATGCTTTGCATTACACTGTTCTTCCTTGTCCTTAATTACTTTTCAATTACCTATATTTATGTACTAGATCTTGTCATAATATTGAATTATTGTTGGTTCTGAGATCATAGTGACGAAGAGAGTGAAGGCTTTGAGTTTTCATTCGAAAATTTTTTGTATCTTTTGTTCACCTCATTTGCTCCCACCTCACCTGTACTAATTGTTACAATCCGAAGATTTTCGGTATAAAAACTGAGCATTTAAAAATGAGTAAAATTTACGATGAAAAATTTGTAAGATCTTGTGTAAAATCTAAAGTAAATAACAATAGTGATGATAATTGATTATAATTGATGAAGTTAACTGCGCACCACGAACAACCTTCATAGCTGCTGCACTAGACATTCAATTAAGGGGATTTCAGTGGAAAAATATTTCAAATCAAAGCATACAGTTATTCGCTAAAAACTATGGGGGTATTAACATACTAATCCTTTAAATGAGTTCAATACGGATAAATTAATTAATGACGCACGTACTTTCAGGTAGCAATCTGTTCGATTTGTTATTCAGTATGAAAATAGTAGCCTTGTAATTTTACTAGTGTTTTGCCTACTGAACTGGTTTTCTCACATGAACATCATCTCTTTTGAAGTTAGTGTAGAGGATGAGCGACTGCAACGGTGTCCAGCAGACCACGAAGACGACCACCACCACCGTCACCATCTTCACGACCTTCTTCTTGCTCCTGCTGACGGTGAGACGTGACTCGGCGCACTGCTCTCCTGGGAGCTTAGACGCCCACAGCCGCCACACTACCAGGCTGCAAATTACACAAGAGCAACTTATTTTACACGATAGATCTTAGAAATACTTAAAGAATTTGGTGATCATTCAAGGGTTCCCAATATATGGCCTGTATAATTATCATTAATAATGTGAAACCTCTGATGTTGACTTTAACGTAATCGGAAGTTGACGCAAGATTTTAGTGAATTAGTGTCTCAGAAGTCGACGGAAATTCAGAAGACCGAACAACTGATGCAATATTTCAAATAAATTTACATACAGCTTAATTTGTTTCTTTCACCTGCCGCTAGTTAGCGCAAATGCTTCTTCATTCGGTGTAAGAACATTTCCTGGCTCTGCAGTTTTTTTGAATAGTTTACTTAATTTTAGGTGCTTTGGAAAATTTCATTCGGAAATTGGTTGTTTTGAAACCTCCTGACAGGGTAAAACTTATACTTTCGAAAAACCGGTGTAATCATTTAGTACTTTGTCAAACACCTGGAGTCAGCTCCTAAAATATCGACGTACAAAGCTTCAGTGTTTCCCGTAGTGACGCAGTGAAAAGAGTTATAAGAGAAATAGATAGCTATCCTTCATTCGCCTTGTAATTCGCAAAACAACATTAGGTAAAATCGAACATTTTATTCATACTGAAAAAAGCTTGTTTAGGAAATATATTTCCGAAAAGGGAATCGATTCTCTAGTGACATTTTGTTTCCTGAATAATAATAAACAGTAACAAATGTTAAGGAAGAGCGGATAAAATAATGACTGAATTTTGCAAATTTTGAAATGCAATTCAATGAAAACGTCCAGTTAGACTCAAACAAATCTGGATTGTGTTCCTATAGCGCCACTACGCTGTCTTCTCCTGTTACAATTATCAAATCAACCCAATATTATTTGGGTCAACTATTTATGGCCACCATCTATATATTCAAATGAAAACATAAATTGCTATAACATAAATCGCTTACCTATAGCTTGCCACCATGATTGTGACAGGCATGAAGTAAATAGCAATGATGAAGAAAGTGTAGAAGAGCTTCTTTGGATCGGACGTGACTACGCACTTGTTCAAGTGCTTGTCGTAATGACCTTCCATAGGCCAAAACTCGTCGCATTGCCACAGCCTGAAGTCTTTCCACTGCAACGCAAACAAGTGAACTAGTCAAATATTACAGAGATAGCAGATTAAACAATAATATCACATTTCCAAGTTTACAGCTCTTTGCTGCAGATTTGGCTGCGCATCTCAATAGTGATTTTTCGCTCACCTCAATGATGTAAAGTTGCCAATGATGTCATGCATAATAGTGATGCTCACCTCTATGCTGTAGAGCTGCCTGTACAGCAGAAGGGGTGAGGCCAGCAGAGCAGACGCCAGCCATATGAGCAGGATGCCTCACCTCTATGCTGTAGAGCTGCCTGTACAGCAGAAGGGGAGAGGCCAGCAGAGCAGACGCCAGCCATATGAGCAGGATGACCCTGTAGGCGCGGTCTGGCGAGGTATGCGCGCGTAGAGGGAACATAACCGCCACGAACCTCCCCACGCTGATTGCTGTCAGGGTCAGCACACTGGCTGAGAGCGTCGTCGCTGTAGAATTGGTGTTCAGAGGTTCAGAAAACAAGTGGTATTATTTTTATGGATAGTTTAAAGATTCGCGGTGTGTGAAGCACCGTCTACCCTGATCTCTGTCAAGAGGGGAAACACGTAGTAAAGCAGGATGATTGATGCAATTAAGAATACGTTCATGGGGCAATTTGTGGCTCAAATTTAATATATTGCTTGCCCTAGACGTTTCGTGAAGGTAGGTAAAACAGTTGTAAACAGTTGCGTCAAATGAACGGCGAGAAGTGTTGGTAGAGTAGGGTTAAAAAATATACATACATATAACTTATTCACCCTGCTGTCAGTACGATGAAGATTTAAAAATTAAATTTATAAAATCTAATCAAAACAGTTTTCACATGCACCGGAAATTTCCGGTTCTAAGTTTGTCTGTTTCTTAAATGCGCAGAGTTACATTCTTATGCCCACCTTTCAGGAAACTGTCGAGCTTGCGCAAATCTGTTGATAAAGAGTAACATTCCAATTCTATCTTTTCAGGAAGCTATCGAGCCTGCGTTCATCTGCTAATTTTAACGCAGATTTAAATTTTTTTGCTCACCTTGCTGGAAGCAGATGAGCCTGCGTTCGTCTGTTGATTAAATACGCAGATTTTCTCTGCAATTCTCACCCTGCAGAAAGCTGTCGAGCCTGCAGACGAAGGCAGGCAGGACGTAGTGCGGGGACGCGAGGTGTCGCACCAGATGGACCCAGATGCAGCACAGGGCAACCAGCAGGTCAGCCACCGCCAGGTTCACCAGGTATCGGTTGGTTGAGCTCCACAAGTTAGCGTTGTAGTGGACGACCAGGATGACGAGCAGGTTACCCGTTACAGCAACCAGGAACACCACCACGTACAGGGTTATCTTAGAGGAAAGGGTAAACTTATTTAGCAAAGAACTTCATGAGTGTTGCTGACGACATTTGTTGGAGCGATTTGTACGACAAGCATGCATGAGGAGACTTGTTTTGACGACAAGCACTATATTTATTAATTTCGAATTGATTATAAATTATAAGCAAATTTTTTGTTCCCGGAAATACCGTTGCAAGAAGTGTCATATGTAGAAATTTCAAAGATTTTGAAGCCGGGTTTATATAAGATAGTTTTTACTGGCCGTCTGATTAACTATTTAAAATTCCAAGCTGCATGGATATGGGAGTTTTGAAGTATGCACATTTTGCTCCTTTAGTCAGTACCGTAATCTGTTAAATTTAATCGATGAAGGAATTTTATATTTTAAATAGTTTAACCAAAAGTCAAGTTTTTGAGTGCTATACACGATTTAAACAAATCAGAAGTGACAAATGCAAATGGACTCATTCTAACTATATTTTTCTCCTTTATAACGACTTGCTTCTTTGGTTAATGTTACTTAAACAACGCTTGATATGACGCATGCAAACATTCCTATTTCGAATGCAACGGGAATGTTCTCAGGTGTTAGAGTGCTATGCACTGTGCTTATTCCTATCCACTATTCACCATCGGGTAAATATTAGGTTTTCTGCGGGGTTCGCGTGGCAGCTGCAGCTTCTCCGTCCGTACTTAAAGACAGTTTCTCGTACAGAGAGAGAGAAGGAGAGCTTATAACAGTGTTTTTGATGACTGATTAATCTGTTAACAGCTGAGAGAAGCAGCTGCTTTCATGTGAGTGAGGACAGGCTAGACGTGCTAGCCCGAGGCAAACACGACAGGCCATTCATATTACAAGATATGTACACAAGCAAATAAATTAAGATATCCGGTGTTTATGAGGAGCCCTGCAAGAGCTAAAATTCACGTTAATTTTATTTTTTTAATTTTCACTAATTATGAACCGGGGAAAATTCAAAATTTCATTCACATCAGAGAAATGATTTCTATCATATAAGTTTCATATAATTCACCTGCCACACAGGAAACGTATTAAAGGTGCATAATTGAATTTAAGCCCAAGTTGAAGAATGTCCTTTTTAATCACAATTATATCAATTTCTACGCGGATTCAAGCATTTTCAAGCTCTTCGCAAGGCAAAAAATAATAATTGTCATCACCAACGATTTAATATCGTTCAATAATTTTAATATAAAATTCCTATAATTCTTTTTTTAGAAATCAACTATAGATATCTCTATTTATTTAAGTTCTTTTAAATGAAAATTAAAGTGCAACATTCAAGGCTGCGCAGAACTCCAATGATGCCCAGCATCCTATTCGCTCTATTATTAACAAACGACAATAACAGAAAAGTGACTGTCATGAGGTAAATGCCAATTTTTTAAATGTTTTGCTTCTATAGAGGATTTTTTGAGACGGCTCTGCTCTCGTATTATGAACAATCAGAAAATAATAACAAAAAGAAAGTAATTGCATGTACAAATCCTTACATTACACACAGCAAAAGTAGAAAAAAATTGTAAAACGTGAAATCAGGCAAAGAATTTCCATTGCCGAATATTTCCCCTGTGAGTTGCTAAAATTTTTCGTGCCAAATTTGTCTTTGCAAATAACAAACAGTTAATTATTATTAGCGTATTCTCTGCAATTTGTATTCACAGTGGAATTAATCGGGTTTTGAATAAACAGTGACAATTCATAGTTTCTCCATAAGACAATATATTCACCATAACTGTATAAAGCGAGTCGCATCGTGCCTTACATTCTAGTTA
Source organism: Hyalella azteca (assembly GCF_000764305.2). Classification (NCBI taxonomy): domain Eukaryota; kingdom Metazoa; phylum Arthropoda; class Malacostraca; order Amphipoda; family Hyalellidae; genus Hyalella; species Hyalella azteca. The sequence continues at coordinate 204,154 of NW_025943257.1, read as the reverse complement.
CTTCACTCCATTTAAATGTGTGAAATGTGTGAGCAATTCAGGTCTGATCACAAGCTTGTTCTCAGCAAATATTTTTCAGGGCCAGTGGCACCAACAAGAAACCATCCAGAATATACCACGATGCATCATGTCTCACCTTGGAAATTATGCCTCGAAGCTCCACGCCTCACTTCAAAAAATACGACGAATCTAAACACTTCACTTTAAAAAATATACCACGAAGCTCCGCACCACAGTTTAAAAAAATATACCACGAAGCTCCGCACCTCAGTTTAAAATAAATACCACGAAGCTCCGAGTTTCACCTTCAAAAATATATCACGAAACTGTATGTCTCACGTAAAAAAAAAACAGGAAACTATATGTCCCACCTGAAAAGATATACCACGGCGCTCCATGTCTGACCTTAACAGCCTCAGCGGCGGTGATGTTCCTCCAAGTGCTCTTCCTGTACGGGTAGTCGTAAGCAGAGACGCTGAGAGCTCGAGGCTCGAATTTGCATTGCCGTGGCGACGAAGAATTGCCCCAGGCGATCTTGTCGGAGTCTTCGCTGCTATTTGTGTATTCTGAGGGAATATATATCCAATGTTATTGATTCTCTACGACGTCATTCCAAAGTTTCCTGTTAACATTAATATAGAATATAAAATATGTGTTGGGAATTTCGTTCAATCTGTACGTAAGATTTTTTTCAATTGCAACGTAAGATTTTGATGTTCTCGCGCTCTGAGGTGACATTACAACATATACTAAAATGGCTGACGATACACTAAAAAGGGGAAGTTTTCCTTTGACAAACTTCTCAGGAATTTCCAAAGGAGCTGATAGCATCTGTCCCGGGCGTTTCGGTCGTTAAAGTAACAACAGGCCAGCTACTTCTTCAAAAATTTAACAAGAACATGTAATCCAACAGTACCTTTTTGGGTATTAATGCAGAGATTGTGATCTAGTGTCTGAAAATGCAATAATGCCAGCGGTCTGTATGTTGTCAAAGAAAAAAATAGAACAAAAACAATCTAAATAATTTAATAGAATTATAGTTGTTTAATTATAAGTAATAAATAAATTGAAGCACTGCCATCTCAATTATTCAATACAATATAATTAATCTTTTTCTCTAAAAAAATAGCTTAACGGTTTCTACACCCCATACAGATGATTAATGAAACCAATATTTCTCCTTTTATGAACAATTGATGGTTCAGGAGCCGTCATCAATAAGTAACAACAGCCATGCAGTGAAGATGAGGACAGTTCTTGCCACAAGAGATGGCACTCGACCAAGTGGGCCCTCTATCTCGTTATCTTCACAACGTCTCATTAAAATTATAGACGGTGACTTCCACGCTGTGACTCGGTGAACGGTACAGTCGACGGAACACTTTTGCCTTCAATAACGGAATCTTCTATAGTTCACTATTGTCTCCGCTTTGTGGGGAGACGTTGAGATCACGTGAAAAATTTTCCTTTGTATGACTCTGCACTGTTCATAAAACCGTCAGACCGGCGTATTAGTGGCTGGCCGCACCGAGAAATAAAACCGAAAGGATACCAATATTGTGAACCGTGAAATAAAACCGAATAAATATTTTCACGAAAATGAACATATGTAACACATATGTATGTGAAATTCAACCCTCATGGTTGAATTTCACGGATCGGCCGGTCACTATATACGTCAGCCCGACCGTATTTTCAAAGTTTTTCCGAACAGTGTAGCGTCTCGCAAAGGAGGATAATTTTTCACGTTATCTGAGCCTAATTTTCCCCGTCGATGGAGGAATCATAAATAAATCAAAAGTAATGCCATAGCTCTTTAGTTACGGGTACTGAAAGTTCGTGCCGGCCAGTATGCGTGAATAAATAATCTCTCACGTAGCACTGAGTTGGTGTAGTTCAAGTGGTCAGAACCCGGATTTTTTTACTTACTTGGGATAAGCCTTTGTGTCATAGTTACTTCGTTGTTAATCTCATTATCATAAAAGTATTGATTAAAATTTGGCAGTTTTTATTTGCTGCGTATTAGTGGCTGGCCGCACCGAGAAATAAAACCGAAAGAATACGAATATTGTGAAACGTAAAAGAAAACCGAATAAATATTTTTCACGAAAATGAACATATGTAACACATATGTATGTGAAATTCAACCCTCATTGTTGAATGACACGGCACGGCCGGTCACTGTACACGTCAGCCCGACCGTATTTTCAACGTTTTTCCGAACAGTGTAGCGTCTCGCAAAGGATAATTTTTCACGTTATCTGAGCCTAATTTTTCTCTTCGATGGAGGAATAATTGAAAAATTAATCAAAAGTAATGCCATAGCCCTTTAGTTACTGGGACTAAAAGTTCATGCCGGCCAGTACGCGTGAATAATAATAATCCCTTACGTTAAGCACTGAGTTGGTGTAGTTCAAGCGGTCAAAATACGGATTTTTCACACACATGGGATAAGCCTTTATGTCATAGTTACTTCGTTGTTAATTTCATTATTATAAAAGTATTGAATAAAATTTGGAAGTTTTTATTTGCCGTTAGAATTATGTCTATGTTGCAGCTGAACAATGTCAGAATAAAATTCGTTGAGCTCATAGCTTGGGTCAACTCTATAAATTATGTTCCTGTTGTTCATTTATTAGTTTCTTAACATTTCGTGTGAAATTATCCGGTTCCAATAAAATAATCTCCGATATTTCTGGTAGCGCTTCTTTGGCTAAAGCAATCTAGCTACTGGAATAATGCTTTTTATGAGGATTTGTACTAAATTTTATAAAGGAGTTCTTAGAAATGAGCTGAAATAGGAAAAAATTTAGAGAATTTTTCATTACATGCATTGAAAAAAATTTTTGTAACTTAATACGAAATTTGAGACCAGCATTATTTGTAAGAAAACAGAATTCAGAGCAACTGCATTATTGGTCGAATTGGTCAGCATTATTTATAAGAATGCAGATATAAGTTGAAACTTAGTCACATAACATATATTTTGCCATTTAAGCTGCAAATATGACGAGAATTATTCTCTTCAGTTTGATGACAATAGAATATTTCTATTTATTGTGTTCCTCTGTATTTATTGTATTCTTTGTACCTATTTATTTCGTTTCCTTTGCGCTCAAGGATGAGTTGAACAATTTCATGAGATCTATCTTTGAGCTTGCAAGAGAAGAAAAAATACTGTTAAATATTTATATGATAATAATCAGGAAAGTTATATGGTAACGAATACTTTTCATGTGTCACCAGCGATATAAGGTATTCAATGGAAACATCAGCATACAAAAATCCTAGCTTTTTACGGTCCTGTGTGTCGTAAACACAGCTCCTTTGTGCCCGGCGAACAAGGGAGCTTTCAAAAAATGCTATACATATAACACCTATAGATCTTGCCTACTAGAGTAAATAAACGGGGACCACAACGCTGTTTACGCTCCCAACTCAGCCCACAGTACTTAATATATGTCCTATCATACCTCGGTACTGTAGATTTTATTTAAAAACATGGGTATATTTTTGAACAGCGTTTAAAACCCATCAGAGCTAAATACAAAATGTATAACGGTAGAATTCTTACTTATATATCGTTGTAACTTCTGCATAATTAGCGAAATAATTATGTGTCTTTAGTACGCGGTGCACCATATTCTTTTAAAAATGTCCAGCCAGCTTTTGAAACATTTTAGGCTACGTATATTTTGGGCGTCAGAGGCAGGCTGGAAAAAAGACACGTGTCTATTATCAACTCGGGCACGAGGCTCAGATGCCGTCACATCCCTGAAAATATGAGGCATCTTTGCTTTTATCAAGAAAATTAAAAAAACGCGCCCGTTACTCGCTTGATATGAGAGTCTAATGAGCGTGCTGTGAGATCGAGCATCTACTTAATATACCTTAAGGTAGCTGGTACCGTCTGGTATCGTAAAACTTTGATACTGTGGATTATTGTCTGGTAACGTCGATACTTGATCACTACAGTGGATGAATCCACGTGGATGAGAAGCACCACGAGAATTCTTCATTTAAAAGAAATAAAGAATTCGATTTCGAGAAATCGTAAACTTTTTTGAGACCAATTGGTCTCCAAAGAGTTTTGGATGAGGGCCTGTTATATTTGCTGGGCGTTTTTTCGTCGCTTGCCAATTTTTAGAAATAAATAATTCTCTCATACACGTGGTTTCATCGACGGTAGTGATCAAGTATCGACAATACCAGACTATAATCCACATTATCAAAGTAAGACGACACCAGACGGTACCAGCTACCTTAAGTCATTTTAAGTAGATGCTCGATCTCACAGCACGCTCATTAGACTCTCATTACACTCTCATGTCATCAGTTAAAGAATAAAAAAAACCCTCCAGTCAATAGAGAAAAGATTAATTTGGACGAAAGAGTAGAAAACCTAAGTTCAGCGAAAGAAATTCACAAGATAGGAAAATTTAAAGAATAAAAAACTTAAGTAAATAAGAACTCTAAGCGTTATTAGGGCAAGATTCAAAGTTTAGTATATACCGAGAATCCCTGTTTAAAATATGCAGAGAAACCCAGTTTTGAATATGCAGAGATTCTAGGCTTCAAATCAGCAGAGATGACAACTTAAAATGTGCAGAGATTTCATACCTATTGCCTGGGAACATTGCCTTAATGTTCACCTCTGTTATTTTTAGCAAAGCATAATCTTTTATTATTTTTTCTTAACGGTTAAACTATTTGCAAAAAATCGAACTAGTTCTGAATTTATTTTTCTTTGTTTGTTCAGTTTTCTTTAAATTAATTTTAGCCTGGTCCGCTACTTTTTTGGATAGGATCTTGAATAGCTCCTATTACATTCATCGGATTTGTAATATATCCATACACAACGATATTGATATTGTCTGAAGATGTGTTTTGCGGTTTTTATTATAATAATTCATGTATTCGACCGGTGCATTTTAATACATACACAAAAATACACTTTTTGAAGTCCCCAAAGCGTTTGACTTTGTATTTAGGTTGACTTTATCAGCTTTGCTAGGAATTTGCATGTAGATACTACCGCTATAAACGCTTACAGTTCGTATCAAATTGAAATTCTTAATCATTAGGTTATTATGTTAACTGATCAGTTTCTTTGCTACTTATGACTTAATCCCTTTCTTTTAAATTTGTCTTTCCTTTGTTGATTGTGTTTGTATTCTCTAAATTATTGAACTAAATGTCGAAATCGCATTCAAACATTTTCGATGAAGATATTCCGAATTTACTTTGTGTTTGCCTTTCAAATTTTTTATTAAGTTGGCGCTGGAACAAACTAATTATTTAAGTCCTAGCATACGAGCTTCAATATTACATGCACTATGGATTATTTATACCTGCATATCTAGTATATTACATGTACTATAATATTATCTGCACTATGTACACATAGGTTGGTAGGTAATATTTTAGTGGGTCTATACACATGCAGTAGGTCGGTAGATAATATATACAAAGGTCTATGCACTGTAGGTCGGTCGGTAATAGATACATAGGTATGTACACATAGGTCGGTAGGTAATATATACATAGGTCTAAACACAGTAGGTCGGTCGGTAATAGATACATAGGTATGTACACATAGGTCGGTAGGTAATATAAACATAGGTCTATACACAGAAGGTCGGTCGTGGCTGTGCAAGTGGAATGAGTAACGACAATGAATTTCTCGACTGTTCAAAGGATTCATGCAAAGATTTATTATTTTATCTAATGTTCAGTAGGTTATGCATATAAGTCCATACGCCTCATCATATGATGCCGATCATATATGGATTCAGAGTGTATGTAATAACAACAGGTTAGATTAAAATTACAATACATCAAATAACAATATAATGAACAATAGATATGGCGTTATTACCAATTTGTATATGCACGGAATTCGGCTGCGGTAAATTACGATATTGTGTGCAATGGGCACTAGTGAGATGTTTGTCAATGATGCGTGAAGTATGCGATATTGCTGAGCAAGACACTTGCATCTTGTGAGATACATTTAGCCTGCTCATATGGAGATAAATTTATGAACATGCCTCCATCGCCTGATGGGTGACGGCACTATGTATAACAATCAGTAAGGCACATGCAATCAAACAGGAACAAAAGGCATATGAACAAATTCTCACTAGCATTCTGACGGCAGGCACAATAATTTCAATGAGAATGCATATACCAAGAAGAGCTCGTTTACTGCGTAGCTTTATTCATTGCACAGTTTTATTCATTGCATAACTGTATTCATTGCATAGCTTTATTCATTGTCGATGCTGTTGCACCTCCTTTTTGTTTGCCAAACAAACATCGTTATAGAAGCAAACAAACGCTCGCTGGCTGGCTGAATATTGACGTCTGTGATGTGAGAGAACGTCAATCAAACTTGAATTTAAGATTCCGGAAATTATTGAATCGAAAGCTGGTAGATCAATTCGGGATATTTCATCTGTGAAAATTGTGTCGACAATTTTTGCTAAATGAAGAGATTTAGGTTTGAATTTCCGGGAATAATCCCATATCCTTTGAGAACGAAACAATTACGCCTGCAACGGTTCAAGCACTTAATTTAAAAGTGTCCCATCATAATTGTCATCGGTAACATCGGTGCCAGTATGAGAAAATTTATTTTTCAGTCGTGTGTTGTTAATGGGTTAAAGTATCAATATTTTCCATTGACTCAATAAGTCATAGCTATAACTACATCATCACTGAAAAATACTATTTTTAAATACTATATTTACTATAAATACTATATTGTGCAGCATTATTTGAGCATATGTATTGATGCTAACCTTTCCATACCAGGCCTTAAAACGAACTGAATTAGTGAAATTCAACGCCTCCTTAGGCCACAGCCCGTTAAATTATCTTCATACATAAAAGAATTATTAAAAATCATGCGCATCCCAAATTGACGCTCAGGAGTAAATAGCAGCTTCATAAATGTTAGTTTCTTCATGGACGTGCAAAACATTGTAGGCGGCAATGGATGTTCGCATGTCCCTTAGCCACGATCCATCAGCCTGATTGTCGCGTATCGAGTGGCTGCATGCATGGCCCCTATCAGGTCAAAATTGAGAAATTCGGTCTTTTGACGGTCAAACTTTAGTGCTGGAGGATTGTTTGCGGTGCCTGCTCTTAGATATCGACGTTTATGGGAGCATAGAGTTTTAATTCAAGGCTCGCAATGGAAGTTAAATCACGAAAAATTTATTTACGGAAAAGTACCCGAACAAGATTGACCGGATTAGAACATTTTATTACACCGTAGAAGACACTAGAGAGGCCAAAATCAGCAATTGCAGTTCATAAAACTATTCCAACTCTTATCGAAATGGCACTGATTTGAAGGCATGAATTCTTTGCATTTAGTGCGGAGCGCTCGATCGGTGCAGAAATTTAATTTTTTATTAGAAATAGAAAACGCTCCTTCGTAGAGATAACGAAGAAGGTCTTTCAGCAGTCGAACATAGGATAGCCTAAAAAGATGAGTTTGCATTAACAAACGGTCTACCTTTGGAAGTCATGGAACATCCGATACACAACGACTGCGTTAACATACAAATGGTTTGTCCGCGTAAGTTGAGAAGCTATAATTGTCTCGCATCCTAGGGCCTAAGTGCCACTGTACTCCGATGCCTTGCCTGTTGGCCGCTTTTATCCCTGTAACGAACAAATGACGTTGGCCATGTCTAGCCAGCATGCCGAGAACAGCCAGGCCTCTTCTGTGGGCTTGGGTAATCAATCTTCTTGTCCTGCACTTGTTCACTTGTGCTAGCCCTCACAGCGACAGTTGCGAAGCCCAGATGGCTTTTTGGTCTTTCATTCGAGCTGCGTTCATGTCTATGAAAATAGGTTCATTAGTGTTTCAAAATAAAGCTGACGTTCGACAATCAATTAACACTTGAACACAAATTTTTCAATGTGGTAAACAAAAATTGTGTTTCATTTATTTAAAGTACTAAATTACCCTCTGAAAACAATCACAAAATTTGGCAAGTGACCTCAGCCAATGAAAAGTTTATTTAAAACTCAAGAATTTCTCCTACTAGGCTGTTAGAAGCGTTAAATAAATTAGACCGTCGATGTCGGCCGCCTTTGTCTGCTCTATGAAGTATGTACCACGTAATGCTTCAGCACAAATTATAAGCTTCAGCTGAACTTGGTTACTTGGTGAGGAGAGTATAGATAATTCAGACCGCAGGTAATGGAAAATGCAGGTCGTGAGCACATATTGGATGGCCTTGAAAGTTGTTATGGTCCTCGATTTGATTATTGGTTAATCGATAAGTTGTCAGCGTCGTCGGTCGTCATTTTATTTATTAATTAACATGCATATTTGGATGGAACTTGCACAACCTACTGCAAAAAGCTGCATTAATAATAATTTCATAACATTTACACTTCTTAGGAATATTTCTGTGAATTTTGAGTGAGGTTTGATGGTGACCAGAAATTAGAATATTAAAGTTTATTTGAGCGTGAAAATTTACATTGATGTTGTATAAGATTTGTGTGCAGCATATAGAGATTTATGAAATGTACACTTCCTAATATTTATTTATGAGGAGTTTCGTGTTGGAAACATAACCAATTCTTGTTAAACTCGCAAAAATAAAAAAATTCTTGTTAAACTCGCAAAAATAAAAAAAAAATAAATTAATTTTTTGTTATCTAGATTGATTAAGTGTCACAAGTCAAAATCGTGGCTTTCATTACTCATATCGACGAGGAATCAAGTCATAAATTGTGTCTTTTTCCTATTTATATGTCGCTGTAGAACGCGTGCTGGGGAATATTCTGAGGGACATCATTAGCATGCATGATTGTTATCCATTTCCTGCCTTATGCTGGATCTTGGCCGGGATATTGAGGACCACTTGTAGGATTTCAAGGGTGAAACTTGATCGTTTAATTGATGCAACATCTCTCAAGTTAAGCCTTGCATCATTACTGTAGCAAGATCTCTGAAATGATCTTGAAACATGTCCTAAATGATCTAAACATCATGAACAACTGAATTAACCTTGGCCACAACCTAGAATTTGTTTATATTTCACTTGCTCAGGAATACGTCACAAACTTCACAACGTACAAGAGATGAAACTTTGAACACTGCAAACCGGAAAATAGCTAAATTTCAAGAGTAGAATTCATTTCTGAAAGGGCAAGAAATATTTTCACCGAATTTAATTCTATACTAGAAAAAATGAACAATTTGGTTGTGATTCTTTTAATTTGAATAATTTTGTGACGAAAATTTACTTTTCAATTATTTGTAGATAAAAATTATTCTAAGAGTTGATTGCTTTTGAAAAAGTTGAAGCACTGAACTTTTGATGAATTAAATTCATTTTAGTTCAATAAAACCCATTCAATAAAGCAAAGGAAGCAATTGTAGGGAAAATAGGGACGACGACCAAACAGAAATATCTGAAAAGAATCGTGGCATTGACCTAGCTTCTTCTCAAGTATTGACTGGCGACCATTAGCGGCACCGACAATATCCCAGCTCAAGGAACCTGATCATGAGGGCTGCCCTCTAATTGAAAGCAATGAAGCTCAGCCGTAAGACGTTCCCCAGATGCCCTCACCCCTCAGCACCTCTTAAGCTGTCAGTCAGACTTACAGTCAAAGCTGTTACCGCTGCTGTCAGCTTGCACTAGATTTAATTAAAGCGTGTACGAATAGCAACAGTCATCAATCTCTGACACCAATAAATGAAGCGAACAGCAAATGCACTAGCCCATCAAATTGTGTTGTATGGACCATATATCAATTCTTTGAAGCCATCCGCAACTCATGACACTTGAATGAAGTGCCACTTTGTACAATAATAAAGACAGATATTGAACATTGATGTATTTATTTGCGCTACTGAATCATGTTCATTTGGCGAATTCTACATTTTACATGTGTTTTTTTTCATAAAACTTGAAATGCAGTCCTTTTTGGAAGTATCTAACACATTTTTACATACTTTCTATACCTCATGAAATTATACATTTGGATTCAATTATTTTACACAAATACTCATTTTTTCAATGTAACGTACGCAGGTGCGATAAATGAAGCAATCGTTCGAAATTTGTTCTTACATTCCGTGCGAATGCGGCACAAACCACAGTCATAAGCGCCTCGAGCGACGCAGGTTCATCAGAGAATAATTATTTATGTAATCCAAAAACTCAGTTGTGTTTTGGGTATGAATAACACTATGTTGAAAGAACCCGTTGGTTCACTAATATACTATCCATTGCTTTATACAATGGTCCTGCAATTTATGTTTAACGTACGTTTAATTAATGTCTTTCGCTGTAGTTTAGCAGCAGCGAAAAGAATTCACCAGGCAACTAGTATAAATGTGCATCATGAACAGTGAACCGATAATTTCAATCATATTCCGTAGTATTAGAAATTGTACGAACAATATGTTGCATTATGAATGAAGGTACTGTATATGCATATATACGCTTGCAAAAATATAGTGCAAAATTTTAGTGGCAATTTGTGTGGAAAAGCAACTTAGCAATTCAGCTATTAGGGCTGAAAATATGTTGAGGAAAATGTGCTTATAATAATTGGGGAATAACATTTAAATGGATAGAAAATATGGTTCGTTGAGACATTATTCATATTGAGAAAATTTGATGAGGTTAGATATCTAGTTTGAGCTAAAAATATCTTAGGTTTAGCTTTTAAAGTTTTCGTTGAGGAAAAATGCCTAAAAAATAGAGCGATGACGAAATGGCTTAGGAAAAATATGATGGAAGATGCTGAGCTCGAGAAAAGAAATCGTGACTTCAGGCTGCGAATTAAATAAAAAATAATTTGGTCACGAAGCATGTGAAAGGCCCGGTCTTGTTTGGCTCTGCCCTGTAAACTAAACAAACTTGCATCATCGAGTCCATTAACTGCGGCACCATTAATGTGGTCGTCAAGCGTCTTGGTCTGGGCTAAATTACGACCTCGATAAACTCAAGTGAATGATTCGGATTTACATTTGCTTGATTGGATCAATTAAAAAAATAAATAATTCAAAAATCTCACGACAAAATAATTCCAAAAAATATAAGTAAAAAAATAAAATATAAATTTAAAAAAATGTAAGTGGCGAAAGCTAACGGTATCAGTATATATCTTAAAATATTTTTTTCACGTACCAACAAATTTTTTCATAGTTTTTGAGATTGAATAAGGTTTACTTAGTTCAAGATATTGTTAAAAACTGAATTTATGCTTGACCTTGATGGGTTATGGTTTAAAAATGGTCATTATTAATAAAGTTCAGTCACATCATTAATTCATAACTCGAGTCTCTACGCTTGTTGATTATTCATCATAAATTCCATTAAATGTTTCAAATAAACATTTCAGATTTTCTTAACAAAAAGAACTAATCCAAACGAAGCTTGAATTACAGGTAAATTACTGTCGAGCCGGACGACTGCCGCATCAGTCGGGGCGCCGAAATAAAGACCTGTATGATCGTTCTTGCGTTGCTAACTTTCGACTCTATCACTATCATTCGTAAAAGGGCACTTGTAGGCGTTCCAATCAGATAACTTTATTCAAAAACACGGCGACACATGTATACATACATTTTAAGCTCAAATGGGTTCGATGTGGGTATACAGATTTCCATGATAACTGACTCTTAATTCACGAACACTGCAAGATAATAATTTACGCACAGAGGAGCTTTCACATGAGCGGTTAGTCGTACCATCCAGCCTTTACGGCTACCTGGTTCATTCTATCTCTACAAGCTACTCTCCCGGAAAAAGCACGATTCCCGATTACTTGTTTGATCCATAAGAATAAGACTGAACATATGTGTGGAAGTATCTTTCCCACATTACAAACTATTTTCGACATTTTGCTGGGGAACTGTCAACTCCATTTTCCAATTGTTGCTATATTGGCAAACAGTTACACAAAAATACACAACAATAATGCATACAAGCTTCTACTAAAACAACAATACTGAAAAAACACGCAAATAGTAAACTGTTAGTTGGTCTCATGTTCTTACCTTGATCGTATAATTCATCGGTATAATTCGCCTCGAAGTTTGCCAAATTGTCTGTCCACGAAGCGTTGTCCGGAGATGAGGGAACAGCGCTGCTCTGTAGCAGGCTGGCGTTCAGCGCCAACTCTGCCGCGGAGCTCAACCCTGGGGCGGCCCCAGCGAACGAATACAGGTGGGGGGCGAGAGCTACAGACCACTCCATGATGGGGCTTTGTCGTGGAAAATCAAATATATAGCATTTGATTTCTAACGTATTTAGTTAAATATTTAGTTAGAATGCCTGTGTAAGTGTTCCACTGATACATGAATTTGCACTCATAAGGAGATTAGTTTGCATGGCTCCAGCATCAAGGTCTCTGAGAAAATTATGAAGTCGCTTAACTGTTGAGGTAATGCATTTCCTTTGAATCTAATATTCATTTTAGTCGAAAACTCTGGATAGAGAAGTGGAAATCTTAAAAAGTTGCAGAGATGTAAATTCTTAAGATTCGATGAACGATAACACTTTAATAAAATTATTAAAAATAATGCCTGAACAGGTGTTAACTGTTCGTTGCCATTAAGCATGGAATAAACGACTTGGACTCGCTCAATTTGCGAATCAGCACCTTTCTTCTCACTCATCAGTCGTGAACGCATTCTTCGCATGTTGTTAAAAGTCACGTTTTTTTAAACCAACTCGCGACTGGAAGTACAAATGTTTTTATCTCTGGCCTGACACTCCACAAGGAATATTTGGTTCCTATTATCAGATCATTCAGTTGAGGCTCCCGGGAACGAAGGTTGAAGTTCAGGAAGATTCAACCTCCCTATACAGATGCTCGTTTAGCATCTCGATGAAACCCTCAACAAATCCAGAGTTAGATAAAGTCAACATTTGCGATCAAAATTCTTGTTATTAATGGGAAATTTTGAAAGAAGTACAAAAACTTTATACACGATACATTCGTTGGCGTTAAAAATTTCCATTAAGGAATTGATGGAAGCATCCATTGTCTCAGGACCTGATGGGAAAAGTTCTTAGCCATCGGTTTGAACCAAAAGAGAATCGGGGACAAAAGTGTCTTCTCGATACCAAGTTTGAAGGAAAGGCATTCAGTTCTGACGAACAATATATAGTTGCTGATATTTTTTTTTAACTTTTGTAAATTAGAAATTGATTTCTGATGAAATTGTCGTGCGACCTTAAGTCAAGATAAAAAAAATTTCCTTCGTGAAAAGTTAATGATGCAGATAATTCCGATCTCAATTTTGTTATTGTGAATTCAAATAAGTCCACCAATAAGTCCACATCATCCACTTTAATAATTGAATAACTTAGTTGATAAGTGAAACAAAAGGTTCAATTCTGTCTATGTCTAATATATATTGAATTTTTCAAAATTTCAATTCTCCCCATGTCAAGCAGAGTTAAAAACGTTGTTTTTGAGAAGGTGATTGAACTTCGCTCATCAACATAGCATTATATAGTGGCTTAAGAATGCAGCAATAATTAGCTAAACATGCAAATGTCATTAGCACGTGACTTGATAATTGTGGAATCATTGCATATTTTTGAGATTTAACTGATTTTCATCATCATCTTATAGCAATTTGTAGCATATGGGCACAGTTATCATTTTTACCATGTATTTTTAATAAATTCTCATATATTATTTCAATCTGCGTTTTACATTTTCACCTGTAAATTTGGCAGTCATAACTTCTGTCCTTCTGATTGCTGAACTGATGGGGTCAGTTTGGAATGTGCTTTCAATCAAATATATTGAACTTGTATATAAAACGTTCGAACTTTTGGTAAAATTAATCACAAGTTTTTAAGGGATCATACTAATTGAAAACTTAAAATTTAAATCTGCGTAGCTTAATTGAGGCGAGAGGCAAAATAACTTGGAAGCGGTGGTACGCAAACGCGAAAGTAATTATTTATTGAGAAAAGAAAGTGTGCCATGGAATTAATTGAAATTCATTAATACTTAATAGAATTATAGTAATTACGAGTATTTCCGAATGTAATTAAGCTTTCCCTCGCAGCCAATTTTAAAATTTAGATTCGTTTCAATGAATATTTCAACCAGAAACGTTTGTAAAATATATTTTGCATGACCATTTGCATGAATTAAATTCCATCAATTCAGTGATACCTAATAATTGCAGAAAACAAGTGCACCCAATCGCCATTAATTTTTAGATATAGATTAAATTATTAAATTACCAGATCCATTTTGACTATCGTAGGAGAAATTGTGAGGCCTAGTATTAAACGTCAGTATGAAACCGATTTCCCATTTACAATAAAAATTGAGAATTATTACGTAACTTTATTCGTGGCTTGTTCAAGATCGAGTTAAAACATCTAGCGAAATCAAAACCTGCTTCTATTTATGAAATTTACCCACGGCGATCTTAAAAATTTTGCTACAAATTTGGTTCTCTGAGTTTGTCCAAAAAATGTTCATATACGGATTTATACCGCATCGTGCGTTTCATTTTTTCACTTTCATAATTATGAAAGAATCTTTTGAATAAAAAGGTAACTTTCATCAGTATTATATCGAGACGCAATCAGTAAGCGCATATATTTACTTTTTAAACAAAGTTTTCAGTTGCATTGACAGATGTTCACGATGCAGGAGTGTACATCACATACTGATAGTTTCTCGTTCGAATTAATATTCTATGCTACTATTTATTGAAAACATTGCGTTCCTTGTATAAAAGACGCGTTTTGTGGAATGTTGTTTACATTCATTTTATTTCATGCACATCAGTCGTATTTAAAACTGGCATTTTACTCATTGTGAGAGGCATGCAATGCAGAGGATTATTTGGGAATATCATTCATTTTTTGACCATGTTTAGACGGTTGCCGGAGACCAGCAATGATGAAGTCGAGGCCGTTCATTGATGGGTTCTAGACAGTTTATTGACACACCCTACCTCGGCCACATCCAAACGCAGACTGAAGCGCTTACATCTCGTGTACGATCACGTACGATCATCCATCTCAGTCTTGCCGATAAGCTTCATGCATGTTGTTGAATACCAGCTATTGAATTGCCTGTGAGAATTCCTTGCAAATGGGTAACAGAAGGAATCACGAATTAATAAGGCTTCATTTACAAACGTTGTTCGTTTTTCGATGGATAATTTTATTTGGAAATATTACAATATTGTATACTGCTTTTATATCATGTACTTTTAAATCACTCTAATAAATTATTATCATTCGAAAAATCTCCAATGACGTGTTGTCCTCTATTAAAAAAATTAATTGGTACGAAAAGGTACATCAATTCGTACAATGAAGTAACAACTTATCAATTGCCAATGAATTTCGAATTTTTTCCAATGCAAGTTCGTCTATCTAGGGGGAATTCCCTGGAGCTCCCAGCAAAGTGATGAAAGGCTTACTACGGATTACGTGGCTGGACTTTAGCATCGCGGCCGTAATATCTACGCGTCATTGATGAAAAGGAACACGGCCGACAATTCCGGAGGTTGGATTTTCTCGCCCACATTTATAGTGCACTCGAGACAGACCAGAAATTGTGCTTCGTATTTCCAGAACTGCGTAGCAAGTTATCGCCATGTTTGAAGGTACCGAAATTCGTGACCTTTTTACTCATATAGAGATTCAGGCCCTTCAGGCTTGAGGTCGGAGGCAAGTGTTTTATTATTTTAAGAGTGTGAGATACATACATATTTTATTTGCAACATATGCTTTCTATTTTTTCAATTGGGCTTAAACCAGTACCACCGTTGTACTGAAATTTTTGGCATCTATGTTGAAAACCGCCTTGACAAAAAGCATGACATGTTAAAACGGTACATATAATGACATGGGAGGGAGTATAAAATTTGACATAACTTCAAAATCGATGTACGGAAAAATCGGCATTAAAGATATTTTGATAAAATACGTTTTCACGTTTCTCCTATTTCAAAAGTTTCTACAGACACCTCCCAAAGTTTTTATATCGAGAAATATTTGTCTTGACGCTTCCATAAATAAATGTTTACAAGAATGCTTTGTGAAACGTACGTGTTTAAACTATATGTTGACGGTATCTCAAAACATGACTATGATATGATTTCTCGCAAGGTTCCACTTAATTTTTTCTCAACCTTGTCAATTCTGTTCCTTGATATAATTTATGGCTTTACTGTTCTCTGACCTTCGCATCGCTATTCCACGATCTTTTCCAGCAATGCTGAACTTAATTAGAAATGCCGGAGTACTTTTTACTGCCGTCATCGCAAGTTTAGTGGCCAGCAAAATTTGACGGGGACCAGAATTTCCTAATTAGTACCCGGCCAGTACTTCATACACCCATGGGAGACACAAATATTTTTATGATTACTAAAGCAGGAGATGAGGACATGCCGTGGACTGCCAAAGCAAACAGTGAGGAGATAATTAAATCTAGAGGTCCCGTTACTGAAATTTAAAATAAATCAAAAGGTGGTGTAAATTTAGCCGCATGGTCGGATAGAAGGAAGATTGTAGTCTGGGGTTGTTTATTATTCTCCGTATCATATACCTGAAATTTCATTCGCTATCACACAAGAGAAATTTTAAGAATACCTTCGTGTTCATGCTATAAACCCACTTCTGTGCGGGCTATACTTGATTGAAATACATGGAAGTAAAAATGTCTTGAACTAAAATTGTACTAATTTAATCCGGGCGACGGATTCTAAGCAATTTGTGGTTGCATGATCAAATAATTAAAATTGGACCGATTCATCAAATAGGTGGACGCTAATTGACTGTCATTCGTGCAAAATATCATGCTAACCGGAAAGGAAAAGATTTATATCAAATAAGTGCCCACTGCTCACGCATTGCTCTTGGTTTATGCGCGTCAAAAGTGACGTTGATTTCATACATCAATCATACTAAAAATCTGCCGTCACGTCAACTGTGAAGACATGCGTTTAGGGCGCGGCAGTTTGCTTGTCAAGGCTCAATGCTTGCAAGCTGAAGGACCCGACAGCACCTGATAAGGAGGCCGTCATTGAGCGTCCTATATATAGGCGGTCCTTAGTGCCCAGCCCCAATCTCATTTAACATGATCGCTTGTGATGGATACCAGCTCCTAAAGATGAGCAGAACGTGCAAATAATGACGCCAATATATATTTTAACCCTATAATATATTAAAAAATAATATCATTTTTAACAGATGTGACGTGCTAGGAGAAACATTGCCTCAAATACTATTTCTGTACTTTTCGAGTTAAACATCGTACAGTCATGTCACATTATCAAGTTTCCAGGCCATACGTAAACTGTGTGCCATTCTACATATTCACTTTATGTTATAATCTTTGATCTTTAGACTTGATATCCGTATTTGATAAAGGCACCCTAATGATAGATATCAAGAAAATATATAACTTTATCCAGATGTAAAAATTTCGCTCTTTAGCGCTTCAATAACATCCGGTCAATAACATCCTTTAGATGAAGGATTTTCATAGTGATCGCCCGAAGTGATCTACGAGACCTATTCAACAGCGATGCTTTGAGGTGCAGTAAAAGAACGATCACGAGACGGTGATGCCTCTCGATCAGCGACGATACCGTGAAGTTTAGATTACATCGACAGCAATAATGTAATATCCTTGAACTATCCTTCCCATTCATGTAACCGAAGATTACTTGATTTGATTAAAGTTTCCTTCCTGTTTGCCAATCAACGAAAAATATTACTCTGATTCTTTCATGCGTATATACTTTTGAGGCATGATCCTATGAACATTTAAGTTCTGATGAAATACCTTGTTCCTCATTTTAGGTCATGACGTTTTATGTGCCCGATAGCTGAACTCAAACATTTTTTGTTTAAGAAAATCGTATATTTCATAGATGCTCTTTAAGTTAGCAAATTGAAGTGGAGGTTTCTATGCAGGATATAATCAATTTGAAAAATCAATTCAAGAAAGCGACTTGATTCTAGAAACACGGAAATACGAAAAATTTTATTTTAATAGGTAAAAGCTGAACGAGTGCTTTTAAAAAGGGTAGAAGCTGAACGAGTTAGGCAAAATAATATTTTTTTGCCAAATAGGCAAAATTATAATATCATAACTGGGCATATGCATTAAAACACCGAATTTAATGGCAGTATATTTCAGAACAGTTTAAACAGACGTTATGATTAGCAGCATAACATGTCAACCATAACGACAGATAAATAAAATCAAGATAAACACGAAGCAAATGAAATCAAAATCTCTACGGTCCTTTTTTTATGGAAACAAGGAATTTAATTTGAAATCTGGAACAACGTACAGGTCCTCTTCTCAAATTAACGTCACTAACAGGAATGATGACAGCGAAAGGTCTGGAAAAATACGACTATGACTGCTGACATGCAGTGCTGCAATATTACCCGTGACTTATATCACGTGTCTATCAAAAGTTCACAACGAATTATTTCATTGCAAAGAGAACTTCAGTATTATGAGTGCATTGAGGAAATAGGATTTATTTAGTTGATATTCTCAAGTGTTTTTTTTCATTGTAATTGAGAACAATTTACACACAAGGTAGAAAATATTCAAAATTTGATGGCAATTCCATACATAAAAAGCGAAATCACTCAGAAATACCTCGGCAGTTTTCTACGAGCGCTCAAATTAACGTATGCTGTACGAGACTCTGCAATGGCGACCATATGAATGGTCCAGTTATATAAAGCATATATTTCCTTATGTGTAGAAAGCTCCCGGTAATTGAGTTATTACACTCGAAAGTCCACAGAGAATATAGGACGCAATGGAAAACTAGGAAATTCAAAGGTTTTGCAAAGAAAAAATTTGCTCCTTAGATAGATTAGTTTATGGTCAAATTTTAATTAAGTGTTTGAATGAGGAACAAACGGAAAGTGAATTTCTATTTAAAAAAAAGGAGTTAATGCCCCCATTCAATGGAACTGTCGTGTATAAATGTATTTATTTAACACATTTGAAAAATACTTACATGAAACTTATTGCCTTTTTTTTGCTTTATTCATTTGCTCATTAGTGAAAATATTTGAATTTACCGCTTATGTGTAATTAATTATTCATATTACCTTTAGTTACATAAATTGTTATCACAAGTTGTCTAAATTTCCCTGTAAGTTGTGTTAATGCACAACTGGGAAACGAAAATTCACACAATTTTTCGAAAATTCCCTTATAGCAAACTAACATTAGTTTAGCGAAAAGTGATCAACATTGAGCGATAAAATTACAATACTTATTGCCTTAAATCTATAACTGAATTTTTGGTGGCCTCTTTTCATGCAACAGCAAACAAAAATTGTCGCTTGCCAAAGCTCTGCCATTATGCGTCATTACGGTAGCCTCAATTTTAATCATTGAAGCAATTTTCTAGAATTAATAAAGAGCAGCGAAGACTGGAGTAGAATTACATAAACTAAATGGAGCCACTTGAAATTTTTCGTAGGTTAAATTGTAATATTTCATCCAGGAGCGAAGGGGCCTTATTACGTGGCCCATTATTTACAGCAAAGAATCACAACAAAAGGTTTGTAATCGACCACGCTCATGTGAGTGAGAAACGAATTATTTTCTTTAGGGGGTGATAAAAAGTGCTAATTTTGTTAATTTATTCATCTGATATTGTGGATTAGAATTTTTTTGATTTAAATTATTATTGATTCGTTCATTCTACAATCAAGCACATTCTCTTGCTAATTATTTTTCCCTCAGGGAAAATCCAGGGTAAAATTTTCTTAGTTGAAACTTAGTTGGAAAAAGATCTCACTTACTGCTTATTAAATGTTCTCGCCACATTTAATTTTCATTAGCGCTTCATGACATAAAAATTCAAGATGCGTATCGATTGAGAACCGGAAAATTGAGTTATCAAGGATGATTGTATTAAATTATCAGCATTAGTATTAAATAGCAAGGAATATTATTGCTCTAACACATGCTTTACAAAAAGTATCATCAAATATTGAAGGACCATCCATGCATTTGCGTAGTGTTAAAATATCGTTGTAGTTTTACATGAGCTTTGAAGTGTTTGATATAGAAAAAAATTAATAAATTAGTGTTTCAATAAATGTGTTTTATCCTTACAAGGTTCATAGATCATTATTGATATAAAAATTGATTCATAGAAGATTAAAATAAAAATGTACATTGATTTAAATAAAAATTACGCGTTATTAATTGCGCTTCTTCGTCAACGTGAATCGTCGATGAAAAAATTTACATTGCATGCGAAGATGCGTGCATTGCGTCATTGTATGCACACAGCTAAAGATTCGTTCAATACGCGCATCCGCTTGTTCAAGTATTTTCTATATGTAATTAACGTTAATATATTTAATTTCATTTCAAGGAATTTAAAAGCAAAGAAAACGCCAAGAAAATTCACCATATCGATATTGAAAACGTTTCGGAGTCCAGCTCCATCATCAGTTCGACTAAACTAAAAATGAATAAAATCACTTAAAAGTCAAAATTCAAAGACAGACATAAAACCTAAACAAGACCTAACACCTTCTTCTTCTTCTAAGACCTTCTGTCTTTGAATTTTGACTTTTAAGTGATTTTATTCATTTTTAGTTTAGTCGAACTGATGATGGAGCTGGACTCCGAAACGTTTTCAATATCGATATGGTGAATTTTCTTGGCGTTTTCTTTGCTTTTAAATTCCTTGTGAACTTGCGATATAAGCAGACTAATGATATAAGTACTTATAATTTCATTTCGTGATGCTCACTGTCCGTCTTGCAGTGCTTGTTATCTCATGATTTAAACTTAAAATATGGGTCTAATAATAACAAATCTACGAGCAACTACTTAAGGAAGATAACTGATTTAATTGAAAAATAGGTTTGTTTTGGAATGGAATTGAACGTGATTGTAAACAAGATCAATTCATTCATTCAAACATATATAACATAAATACTCACAGATACTAAATAATTTCTATGTGATTTCTGTGATAAACTATATTTATCTTCCATTTGTGGTAAGCGAGCTCCAATGGTATGTTTTATTTCCATTTCTCCAGACAACAGAGCTCCATTGATCTATTGGCAAACGAAGCAATGCGTCTTCTCCGCCGCGAAAAGATCTCAAAAGATCCCCGTCTCCTGAATAACGGAGATAATCATCCGGTCTTAAAAGCAACTGCGATTCGGAAGACGATTATCGGAGCCAGCGAGCGATTATATAAAGTAACGGTTTATGTTTAGGTGAAGGAGAGCGGGCAGAGAAATGAGTTTAATCGGCGTCATTTTCATCAGTATCATTCGGGTTTCGTTGTAACATGTAAGAGAAAGAAAAGCAAAAGTTTAATCTTATTATAAACGGTTTATCAGAACGAATAACTTAGAAAAAAATGTAAATATCTAACGCCTTATTCTAGAATATACATATAAAGAAAGATACTCCTCTAAACCCTGTTCATAATCATAAGCATGGAGCAAATGCAAATTTATTGATTGATGTCGTATTTAAATTTGAATTTATCGAAAAAAGTCAATGAAATTAAACTTCATAGTCAATTCAGTGTCAACACAGGAGCTCCTATAAAATTGAGACTAAGTCTACTGTTGAGGCTTCAAACAAACAACTAAGCAAGCCTATTAAAATATTTAATGTATAGAAGTTTATTTAATGTCCGTTTTTATTTATTTACTTCTACAACTAGGGTGGATGCAAAATAATGACTCGTCAGTATCCTTAACAAATAACCCTGTGTGTTGTATTATTGGTACTGAACAAATTTTCCAGACTCTTCCTTAAAATTGTAGTTCCTGCTATTATCTCAGGATGGAAGAGACTGAGAAAAAGACGGTCACAAATTTTTGTATAACTTCGGTGTGAATTTTGTACAGGTTCGCAGAATTAAAAGTACGATAAGAAGAAAAAGCGCCGACCGAAAAAGAATTTGGTTGGCGCCTTAATTGGAACATCAACGGAGGCTTCACCGCCGGCTTCTTTGTAATGAAATCGGGCATAATTCACCAGGCTCTAAATGAGATGGAAATATAGGAATAAATAGCGGGGCTCAATTTCAGAACAAGCATTTTTATGGTTATGATTTTTGAAAAAACATTTACTAATACGTGTACAATCGGAACAATTTATTAACAAGAAATGTTTGTTTTCATTTATAAATTAGCCTTTCAATTTTTTGTAGCAGAAGGTATACGAACTGCCCTGAAATTATTGAACATTATTACGTTCTATATTATATAGATCATCGGATCTGATGGCCATCATGCAGGTGATTTATAAATAACTGATTGATGAAAACTAATTGTCCTTTAATTAAATGAAAACTCTTCTTTTCGATCGATGCTCTTCTGTCTGAGGACTATACCCAAACTTTAATCAAAACAAGAATTCACAATTTACAAAAATTCACAAAATGTAATTCACAATTTACAATAATTTAATTTCTTAAAAATGTAACTATCTTCCACATTTTTCAACCGCCAAGCCGCTGTTCCTGCTTCGGTCGGAATGATTTCTCACCAAAAGACGCTCGTAAATTCTGGGTCTCGGTCTTCAGTCTGCGTCGCACGGCTGGGCTCCCCTTGGCCCCTGGCGCTCTTTAAGCAAGTGAGGGACGCTGAGTTATAAGCACTGAACCGCTTTCGTTCGTGCCGATGCATGCTATTGAAAATGCATTGAATTTTGCAATGCATGGTCTACGAAGATATGGAAAAACTTGCAATAATAATGCTAATATTAAGATGTTTAGAGAAATAACGAATAGAGTTTGATTTTTGCATCGACAAAACAGTCGTGGCAAAATGAAATCGGCGCGAAAATTATTAATTTTATGCTCCTAAAAACCATTAATGCTTATAATCCTACATTGTGCTTTAAATCGATCCCATTTTATTCACTAATTCAGCTGTCAATAAGAAAACATCTTAATTATTATTTATAATACAATTAGGCATCACTAAACGGGACTACGCTGAAAATTAATTTAAATTATCTGTTTGATTAATAAAATTATATTTATATAATTAAAATAGTGTAATTTTTTGGCGAATTTAAGCTGTCTATTTCGCGTAACTTGAATTAATTGAAATAGAAAGCTAGCTAGAAAATATGATCACATAATTATCGGTTCTCAGCAATTATAATCTGTGCTGAGCAATGCCCTGATCGCATTTTTAACTAAGTGAATAAATGAGTTTGAAAATTTGTTACATTGCAACAAGTTTGCACGAAAATTACAATTCGAGTGTTTTTTTATGCTGATAAGTTTGTACATATAATCTGCATTACAAATATAGCAGCCAAAAGTTTAATTATGCTGGTAATGGTGAAAAAGTTTTAATTATAGACAAACTTTTAATGACTTCTCAGAAGTCCGGTTATTCCTCACAAGTCCGGTTCACAGATTTGACTGCCAACATACGGATGGAAGCACTTATTTTCAATCCACGGTAGCTCAAGGAGTTGTTTCCTTAAATCCTTGAATTAATCAATCTCTTCATTCATGAATAAATACAATTATTTTGACTAAAAATTTAGAATTAACCTCCACTTGTCCTGTTTAGAAGGCTGAAAAATTTTCAGACAGAGCAGCATGTGACAATGGATATTAGTTGGAATAGGACTGTAAATTAAAATATTTATGCCAATTAAAAAACACCCATAAACAAAATTTGTACAAAAAAAATGTTTACATAAAGTTATAGCCGAATTTGAGTGAAAAATTATTTCAGGGTTAAAATTTGTTGATTCAGTAGATAAAAAATTAGCTTGAATAGATAGGTGCACAATAGAGAGAAAATGAACTTTTGACCCTCATGTTGATGGAAATTCAAGTTTTCCATTTGAATGTCGTTGGATGACTCCAACTTTCCTATGAGACATCGGTAGAGGCAATATAGCTCAAATGAAAAGTCTGAACTTCCATCTGTGCGAGGGTCGAGAGCTTTGACCTCTTAATTTGGTAAATCCTTCAAACAAGGAGAAGCTGGTCCGTACAAATCTTGACGATATCCCGACATCCTCTTATGCGAAAAACACTTAAATTTCTTCGCCTGATGAAAAATCAGACTACGAAAAACTTGGCCTTACAAATTTTGACTTCATCTCAAAATCCTCTGGTGCAAAAATGTGCTGACAATTGCTTCAGCAGCACGCGATCCTAAAGCTGATCTTTGTCGGCAAAATTGCAGGAAGTCAAGAACGGATTCTATCCTTAGTCTCAACAATCTGTCTCAAAGCGAATCTATGTCTTTCGACTACGAAGAGGAAGGCGTTAATAGGCAAAAATATAGAGCATACAGCATCGAAGTCCCCAGCATTGTAAGCCACGGTTAACCAAGACCATTTCACGAAATTTTTTGACAGGGCGCTTCTAGCTTAGGCCGGCACCAACGGCCCATGTTTGTGAAAAATTTTCAGCTGCGAGTGATGCAAGGTAGCAAGAAGACTCGGTAACATGAAAGGACTTCAGGAAATGGGAACGGCATGTTACTGCAATAATTATGCGTAAAAATAAAACCGTAAGCAGGAGTAACAGAACCCTCGATTTTTCTGCATTTGTTGGGACTTTTTCATAGTAATTATTAGTAGAATTACGAATGATTTTCCCAAGTAATAGTGAGTAAGGATTTTAATTAATATAATAGGGTGGTCTATTATAAGTCAGGAAGTAGCCACAAAATAACATTTTGGAATATTTCTGAACAGGAATGTAATTTTTTTAAAGATTTATTTCAGCGATATGCAGGCAGCTCCCACTTGCTCCAAAGCATCGGTATATATCTCTGTTACGACGTTCCAGTCAAACTTCAGTTGTCAGTATCCTGGAGCAAAAAAGCTCCCAATATTTCGGTACCTTAACAAACGTTCATGCTTGTCTGATTTTTTTATACTTGTGCGTTTAATTTCGAGCTAATTTCCTATAAAAGTATCAGGAAAATATACAACCAATATTTTTTGTACTCGACCTCTGATGCACGTTAGCCCCAATTAGGAGATGATTCTCTGGTTTAAATGCATTTAATCATCGCTATTACAATGAACATGCAAACAAACCTGTACAATGCACTGGAGTTTCAGTTGATTTTGCCTTTCCAAACAATTTTTCTCGGGGTATGCTATGTAAAAACTGATATATGGATATTTTAAACAAGTTTCCAACTTCAAATGTATTTCTAGCATTTATGGTCTATACATATAATAAATATTATGGAATGACAAAACAATGGACGATTCGAGACTCGATTTAAGGCAAGACATACGAAGTTTTTTGGAAGGAATCCCCCGAAAGCTCACGATTCGAGACGTGCATGACTCCCTATACTGTACATGGGGCATCCAAACGCACATCAAAGCATTGCAGTTGCTTTCATAACTGAAATATCGTAAATGAATTCGGGCTAACATTTTTTATATCGCATATATATATATATAGTAGAGAGATTGGAGAGTCCTCCATGACTGTTTCGTACCCATGTATGTTGCGACTTGGAATAAAGTCCTAGAGTCGACAATGAAATGTCTAAAACTTGCTCATTTAAAAAACTGCAATTTTAGATTCATCCCCAAGTTTTAGCCGTCTTGTATTCAATGATTAAGGTCAGTCACATTTTGGTTTTCTACATGATTTTGACATCTTCATTTCTCTTAGTCAGAGATAACAACATGCGTACATTAAATCTTCACACGTTGAATTCAGTTCAACTAAAATATGTGCTAATTTCACAATCGTACCTAACGACAATAGTGACATGAATTAATGAAAAAAGAAATGAAATTGAAATGAAATTAATTGATGAGTATTTTTTGGCACTAAATGAACGGATACTGTCAATGATACGATAATCATTCACTACTATAAAATTTAAAATGATTTAGTAGAACTTAACTGTGAAAAAATTTTATAATGCTTGGTATCAATAAAAGTTGAGGTCTCCATCTATCGAATCTATTAATGAAAAGTCTAGTAATAGTTAAAAGAAATAAACAGATTCTTCAAAGTCTAATTTATTTGTTAAGAATCATTTGTAGTAAACTTTACCTACAAAGAAGGGACAAACTACCGTACTAATGTAAGCGAGCTAAGCTTGGGTAGTGCGGAAATAACATGACAGAAGCAATTACTACGAGAAGAAAGAGAAGCAAACCTATTCTATCATACATTATTTACAGCATATTTAACCATCTCAGTTATAGTAGTAAATAAAATATAATAAGCTTAATCATAGAGCGCTATACTTGTCTCTGCGCCAGGGAAACTGAGATGCGTGGCTTGACCGCAGAAACTTCAAATAGCCTGCGATTGATCTTTATACTTAAAAACGGAGGCACAAATAAATACTTTCACTAGGAATATTTTGAACAAAGGGGTCAACAAAACTAATGGCCTTTAATTGAAGAAGCTTCTATAACATGTGATAAAAATGTGCTCTATGAAAGCTTGGTAAATATCAGAGCCTTTCTGATTGAAAAAAAACTAATAACGAAAGAATCCATGCTCAATTTTGAACACTTAAACAAATGCTTCATGTTAGCTCAGATTAATAATGTCTATATTCCCGCAATATCCAAAATTTTACTTCATAATTTGACAGGATGGTGAAATTTCAATATTATTCACACAGGCATACACATTTTTTGCAAATGTAGTAATAATTAGAATTTAATAGTTTAGTTTCGGATTTTAAAACCATAATTTCAACACGGAAAACTGAATGTTACTTTATTGCTAAAATACTTTGTTGAGTAAAAATATTGGGTACGAAGACAGTTGATAATATAACCTACTCAAGTACCAAGTTTCCATGCGATTTGTAAATTAGAAAAATCATTTTTTTGCAATCCAATTTTTGCATCAAGGTATTCAAAAAAATAATGGATTAACAATGTCGACTTATACTAGCAATGTTTAGTTATTAGCGACTAGCTAATTATTTACATTTTTCAGAACTCTAATATATGGTCTGGATTGATGACATTAATATGACGAAATCATGATTATAATCATCTTTCTGTAGCGGTGAGAACTATTTATAGTTACCTGGTAATTTTTTATTCAGTATTTTAAACACACAAACTGATAAATTGATTGGACTGAATGAAATGTAGGATAACGAATGGAAGTATTTCACAGGGTATGGCGAGACCTAACCTTTTTAGTATATAAAGAAATACTGTAAAATTCTTCGTCATTTTTCTAAACGCCCTTAAAATTCCAATTCATGCGTTGAATTGTATAAAATTTTCAAAATGTGCTCCTGACATGCCAAAACATGCGTTTGAAACATGAATAGCTTTAACTTTCAGATCAACAAGTCCTACAAAGTACAGTGGATATCTTCTTTGTAAATACAATCAATTATTATTTAAATCATAGATTAGCATTGTACTTGGCAGGCGAGAACAGCCTAATATGAGCGAATATGATAGTTGAAACCATTCAAAGCTGCGAGCATATTTTAGATTTCGAATAGTTGCCAACCTGGTTATACAAAATATATTTATGTTAGAAAATATTCAAATATAAATGGGATTTTCGTTGGGGGAATTTGAAATAAATCAAGACAATGAATCTACGTGGAAACCACTTATGCATAATATGCTGAAATTCTTAATTTTTGAGTTTGTGAAAGAATAAATGTAGTATTTAATTAATGTGTGAGAACTGAATAAATGTATCGACCTAATTTCTGAATGCTCACAGAAATTCATTCAGTTTGAGTAAGCCTGCTGCTGACAGCATGTGAGGACTTTACATTCTTTTTGAATTTATTATGAATTATGATGTGCATTTCCCGTAATTCTTTATGAATTGTGAAGTGACGGGGAAGACAGGCTCACTAATTTTGGCACCTTGATAAGCTTCCGAATAACCGGAAGACTAAATTGAATCCAAAATATAAATGTGGCACATTAATTATCGAAATTATCATCAGAAGCGTCGAAATGGATTCTATGTGCGAATATTTTGAAATTGATTACAGATTGCTGATTGGAAGTTTTTTATGCATTATTAAATGCAACTTTTGTCATATGATGTCAATAGTCCAGAAACATTATTGTTGAGTTCGTTCTTTGTGCCCTGTGAGATTCATGTCCGTCATGATTATCATTTCTTCTTGCACGAATGGAAAGTAACGATAAAATCTTCATTACGATTGAGATTGGAGGAAAAAATTTCTACAGCATTGTGTTGAAAATTGAAGCCAAATAGGTATATGTTTTCATTCAATAATATCAGCCAACTGTATACAAATGAATAATTTAAAAATGGTTGCCATCTGAGTGAAGAAATCGAAAAACCTAATACTGGCTTAGTTTTCTCATTTATTGAAATGTGCATTTCACTTCGATACGCTATGACGTATGCATGAGCAAAAAAGACATAATATAACTTTTTCTCGGTATAAGTAAGGTACCACTTATTTAATAAGCGGCAGCTCTTGGTTGTCACACATATCCATGTTGTAAAATATGTTGTCGGCAGACGAGGCGCCTGGTGATGTCATCGGTAGCGATGAGCCGTCGCAGTCTGCGTCGAGACGTAGCACGCTGTTGCGCTCCCTCCTGTGCAAAGAATTTCAGTGAATTTCACAGTGTGTTGGATTTCAGAGACCAACGTGTGGTTTCGGACCAACATTGGTACTTTGTTGAGCGAGACAGCATTTGACGAAGTAATATAGGATACTTATGTTGAAACCTTCCTGATGAAAATTAATTTAAATTTAAACTCAACGAGCTTGAATACAAGTGATAAGAAATGTATATGATCTAACGCTTGCAGTCTGGATGGTATGGGTGCTATTGAGAAACAAGTGTTCCATTATTCTTCGTATAGATACGAGCACATAAATGATTTTTAATATTAAATTTTTTATTACAATTCATGCATAAATCTTACAACTATTTAATCATTTTACGCTTCTCTAACCTCGCTTTCTCCAGTAGGTTGTTGTGTCTGGCCCTGCGGAGGCTGCAGGGAGTTTGGTCTCGACCGGCACACGGCATTGCAACCAGACACTTGCGGTAGGTTCTGTTAACGCGGCAGTGGCAAGCGCCAACCTGAATACATAAGAAACTTCGAAAAAATTGTGCATCAAATGCTTTTTTAATATCAACTTCAATATTTTGTAAATTTTCATAATTTTTTTTAATTTTGTGAAAGCATAAAACAGATTTCGTTCGCGTAAAAATAGTCATATAAGAATTGTATAGGTCTTGTAAGGAGGAGAAAATCCATTTCAGTCTTTGTAGGCTACTGAGTAGCAAAATGTGAATTTCAATGAAATTTTGGCAATTGCAGAATTAACTGAATGTTCGATTCAATTTCCGTGGACTGTTTTTCTGCTCAGAAAAAACGATGACTGACAAGTTTGTAAAATGTAATTCTTATTTCTGAGGCAGTACGCTTTTGACTATTCAGTTCTACATAACTTTATACCTGTTAAGAATAGATGACTTCCAGTAATTCAATGGAAAGAACTCGGAAATAATTGAATTCATTATGAACCTGGTTAAACCGAGTACATTTTCGGCCTCATTATTTTAGTGTTTCTTTTACCGATATGGTGAAATTTTTAAATCCAGTTCAAAATGTATAAAGCTACAGCTAACTTTTTAATCTAGGTCATGCGTATAGTCTGAAAAACACAGAAAAACTAGAATTGAACAGCAGCCAAAAACAACGTGTAAAACATTCATTATTTACTTAAATAATTTGAACCCGCAAAAACTTGATGCCTATGGACTCGGGAGTCCCGGAATAAAATCAAAACATATTCTGCTGCTCGCATGGCGTTACCACAACAGCGAAGATGAGCAGTGCGCAGGAGAGGACGGTGGCAGCGACGTAGACGTTATGCACGTCACCGAACGGTAGCGTCGACAGCGGAGGAGCAGGCTGGTCGTCGTGCAGCAGCGGAGGGTCTAAGGTGCCCATGCTACCTACGGTCTCCAGCACCTGCAGCTCTAAGGATAATAATATTGTATATATTGCAGCATCTTCTTGTGTAGAGCGTTGAACAATATTTAATATTGGGAATATGAGAATATAATATATATATTGGGAATATTGGGAATATAATATATACTACTGGGAAAATAAGGATGAGTGCCTCAATAATGAGTAACTACAATGCAATACAATTCGCAGAGAAGTGAATTAAAATACAGTTTGATCACGGCAGCTGCAGCACAGATTAGATCTTTAATTGACTCAAAATTTTATTAGAGCAAATAGTATCGGACGATGACAAGACAAATGGAATTGCCGCATGAAATGCGTTGCGGTTATTCATTATTTGTATTATGGTCGTCCTGAGATCATTTGTACCAGTTAAAAGCACTATCATTGTAATCGTTTTCTTACATCTACTTTCCTCCAAGAAGATATAGATAGAGCAACATACAATACGTCCGAGTTCGTGTAAACAATGCCGGGTAAAGTATTGAAAAATACCGTCGCAGCGTTGAACTGAAGGGTATAAATACAACCCGGTTCTCACCAAGAAATGCAAGACAAATTTAGAAATTACACCAAGAAATTACGAAGATTTAGTAATGCAAGACCAATAAACATGATGATGGTGAAGATGTACACCCTCACCCTCACACATGCCGCCCGTGAATCCTGGTCGGCAGGCACAGAAGAAGCTCCATGTCTCTGCCATGCTCCAGCACGTGCCTCCATTTTGACAAGGGTTTGAGTCACAAACCTGCAACATAAAAAACATCAATAACCGATCTGAAATTATTTATGTCTCAGCACATATACCTAATTATATTTTATATAACTGTATCAGTCGTTCAACAGCACAAACTGGTTCGATTATATTTTCTTTTTTCGTCACTAACATTTAGAATGTAGAGTTTTTTATAAATTACATTACTCGCTCACTGGAGAGACAACCAAATGCAGGAGTCTTTAAATTTATGATGAAGTGATGGTGATGTAACTCAATAATGTAAAAATTCAGTTACCGCACAAGGATATTTCATAAATAAAAATGGCATTTATGCGTTACAGTTATTAAAGTCTGTAACACCTTGAATTTGAAATAATCAAGCAGAAAAAATTATGTTACTTTAAGACAGTTGTTTAACCTGCGGAATATACTGTGGATAGTGTGTGGAATATACTAAAAAAGGCATTAGTGCGTCACAGTTATTAAAGTCTGTGTCACATTGAATTTGAATTAATCAAACAGTAAAAATTATATTACTTTAAGACAGTTGTTTAACCTGCGGAATATACTGTGGAATATATGAATCACAAAATAATATATTTGCACAATGTGTGCAAGG
The DNA here is from genome assembly GCF_000764305.2 of Hyalella azteca. Classification (NCBI taxonomy): domain Eukaryota; kingdom Metazoa; phylum Arthropoda; class Malacostraca; order Amphipoda; family Hyalellidae; genus Hyalella; species Hyalella azteca. The sequence goes on along the minus strand of NW_025943257.1, from coordinate 172,813 downwards.
ACATCGACGAGAATGAAGCTTTCGCCAGCATTGCAGACCATGTGAACGTCACAGATTAAACCAACCAAGCTCCTTATTATGGAAGCCTGTGAATGTCGCCTGAATCAATTAATCTATCAATTCAATATACGGCCACGTCTGCAGTAAATTACTGGCTCCTTTCATCAACGAATCGAAGGGAAACCTAAGGCAGCGATTCTGGTCAGGGAACAGAGATTGTGTTGTGCGCAATGTGATCAGTGTCAGTCGGGCGTCCTAGAGATCCGGCGTCAGTCCAAGTTATCAATTGTTGCATCAGGGGAACAAAATTTGATTTTGAGCTGACCAGCTTCAGTTTCGTAAAATACTGGTGATAAAGGTATGATTCGGCGTGGTCGAGAAAAATGTCCATATATGTTTTGATTTTTGATTGATAAAATATAATACCGGTATAAAATAACTGCAAATGGGTTTGCTGTTGGATAAAGGTATGATTCGGCGTGATCGAGAAAAATGTTCATACATATTTTGACTTTTGATTGATATAATATAATACCGGTGTGAAATAACAGCAAGTGGGTTTGCCGTTCTATTCATGTAAATATTTATTGTTCTTGAATTTTCTTGAAACAATTAGGCTACTCTTTGCATTCAACGAAGAAATCGGTATTTTCGTGATAAATTCTTTAAGGCAAAAACGGAGACAAACTTTTATGCGTGCGAGTCCCGTTATCGTCTTGATTATTTAAACACATCCAGAGAAAAAGAACCCAATTTCATTCATGGTATATATGGTCTATATGGTACTAAAATGGTTTAAAAACTATCCATGACTACGTTATCAAACCTGGAAACATTTTGAAGAATTTTAGATGTTTTCATCTTGTGCTTGAATAATTTTTTTTTCGAACTAGATTCACAAAAATTGCTAACTAAGGCGAACTCGTAATATGTTCGGCCTCATGTTGTGACGCAAGGGAATGTCGTGAAATATCCTTTCAACCATTTTGTTTTATTTGCGACAGGGACAATTATTTTTGACGTAAAATGTTTTCCTTGGGCAGAGTGGGCAAACCTTGCCCTTTCCTTGGGCAAACTTTAGTGCCGAATTTGTCTATCTAGAACAATAGTATCACAGTGCAATGTCCATTTCGCCAAAATTATTGATGAACACATAAAACGGTAGCGTTATTACTGATTCAGACCATCGATGTTGTTAGATTATTGTGATAATTATAAGAAATAATTTTATTTATTGGAATACAATGCCTAGGAGAGGGGATTCTCCTCTCTATTAACCCATTAAAAATCAGAAAGACAAGAATTTATGTGTTAAATTTGCATGTCTAATGTAAACTTAATTTTTTTTTCTAACTTGATAAATATTTTCTCAGAATTTTGCTTGGGCGCGGCAGGGATACGTAAATACTGTATTTTTTTATAAAGCAAACATAATATTCATATTCATAATTCAGCCACAGGTTTACTTCCTGTGCCAAATAAAACTGGACGATTATGATTTTTATGTAATTTTGATTTCATTATTTAAATAAAAATTATGCGGCAAACGTGGAGCGTTAGCTTACTTCACCAATCTTTTATGCGTACCATCCAAATGACGTAGCTTAAGCGTATCATTACAGTTTGTTATAACTGCAGGTATCGTTCGTGCTATAACAAATCACTGAATGATACTTCACCAATCTCTTATGCCTATTAGCCAAGTGACGTAGCTTAGACGTATCATTACAGTTTGTTTTAACTGCAGGTATCGTTCGTACCATAACAAATCACTGAATGATACTTCACCACACTTTTATGCCTATTAGCCATGTGACGTAGCTTAAGCGTATCATTACTGTTTGCTTTAACTGTAGGGATTGTTCGTACCATAACCAATCTCTGAATGATAGTCTGGTAGATCATGCAGTCTGGTAGTCTTTGCTCCGCACCTTTGTATGTGGACCACAGTCGTCTTCAGGCAGCCCAGCAAGGCACTCGCACGAGTAGCTGTTGCCTTTGTCCAGGCACACGCGGCTCTGCGGACATGGGTCAGGACGACACATGTCTACCTGTAGAGAACAAAACGAGATTAAAGTGATGATTATGCTATAAATTAGCGGAATTATTATTATCATGTATAATGTGTGTCTAGATAAAAAATTCTTCCCTGCAACTAACAACAAGGTGGTGAGCGTAAAGAGTAATAGTTATTAATATCATCAGTTACGATATATGGCCTCCAATACCTCATCTAATGGCAGAGGGATCAAGTTGGGGTGTGGTTATCGAAATGCTTGCAGAAATATTTATTCAGAACGAAAATATGGAAAATCTAAAGAAACGAGTGCAAAATGGCCACAGGCCGAGAACCTAGAGATATATTCTAACTGACGTAAAATTATAACCTGGCGTAACAAAAATTATAACCAAGTCTTCGTCATTCAAAATGTAACAAAAAAATATTACTTTGAATTTAATTGTAATGAAGGCTCTTGAATCCGTTAATATTGTCCAAAAAAATCCTTTATAATGTGGCACATATTATATGTAATACATTAATCTCTATCAAGCGTTAATATAATAATAATATAATATACAAATAATATACAAATAAAATTAATTCCTTTTTGTTGGCATGGTGAGTGTGGGAGGCCTTTAAAAGAAAAAAATTTAATATATTGATCCACCATCACGATTTTTGTTATCCATATACACGAAATTTCTCGTTACATTAATAATTATTCCTAAGCCACTAATTATTTAATATTATGCTGCAGAAGTACAACCCTCGGTGAATGTTAAAAAAAAATTAATAACATCAGCGAATAAACAATTTCAAAATATTTACCCAATTTAGGCCTTCCAAAATTTCGTAAATAAGAATATTTTTTAAACAAGGGCTTTGGTGACATATTTGAAAATGACGAAACACGTGGTTGGATTTCGTTCTCTGGTGATCATTAGGCGTATAAGTGATAAACGTCAACACACTCATCGGCCACGTTAACATTCTTTAGGGGAAGTCGGCATCAGAAGTCATTTGTAGCCACTGAGGCACCCGCTGGACGTGTCGTGGAGAGCTCCCTGCAAGGTTGAGCTCCAATTTATAAGCAAATCAGATCTCGTAAAGCGTGTCTGGGTCTACAGCCTTCGGAGCCATCGTCTTATGCAAAGAAGTACGGCCACAGACACGAGTGTGTCGCGAGGACGGCTGATATACGGGCTACAGAAGTGCTACATTCGACACTTTAATTGCTGACACAAAACTGTCCACGTGAGCTACAACAGCGCCGCATATGACACTTGACTGACACAAAAATGAGCTACAGAGCAAAAACAAATAATGAAAAATATTACTGAATATTTAAAAAAATCAATGATCAAATTGTTATTTGACGTAATATTAATTGATCAGTTATAGACATTTTTCAAAGAAAGCGCCTTTCCTCAGATCCAGAATGGAAAATTGACAAACTGATGCTTCGTTATTTCAGACCTCAATAATTGATACGCGTGCGTCAACTTAACAATTAAGTATACGAGCCATAAGATGTAAGTAAATAAAAATTTCAAATACCGCCAGTCAGTCTCAGTGAACGTAAGGCGAGTACCGAAAGTTTGGAAACGACCTACGCAGATCACTCGCTTCAAGTGATTATACTGAATTCAGAGCTGCATACGAAGGGAGTTCCGAATTGAAGCTATTAGATTCGTGCTTAATTGCCGTCGATATTGGACTGCGATGTTACTAATGATGATTAAATAGTGCCAAATGTAGGTGATGACCGTACGTGGATTGTGAAGTGACGTCTCGTGGAGATCGTCTGTGAAGGATCTTAACAATTCACATAGGCAAAAATGTATGCAAAAGAATTGAAAATTTCCGCATCTCCGAAGCACTGGGCAACGGTTTGAGAAAACATAATATAATCCTATAATATTATAATACGATACAATAATATTTGAACAGCAACAAATTCAACAAAATGAATGATTGCTTCACACAATTTTCAGTTCCTTCGACCCATTCCCACCAACTAATTCTACCTGCTATTGTTCTCTTCAGCGCTGCTTCAACAAAACATCCGACATCCCGCTAACCCCATTTGCTGTACTCATGCCAAACTCCATGGCGCGCAACACCAATATATCTCTACAAAGAGAAAGTAAACTCGATGCAATAGTCTGTAGTTCAGCAGAGAAACAGAAGGCGACCTCAATTAGCGACGGCCAAATGCCAATAAAAGTCGCAGAGCCGGAAGTTGTGGTCTTCCAAGGGGCGGACAACATAACAAGAAGAGGGGCGCTCGGCGAGACCTGACACTTGCCCACATATGAAGGAACAAATCATGCCCTCACGTATTTGCTGGTCTATAAAAGAGTGACCGAGGGTAAATCAAATGATGGATGTCGAAAAGATTTTCTTTTGTTTGTGCTGTATCAAACAGCAATAATAAATAAAAACTGAATTCAATTGGCACGACTTTATTGAAAATTTGTTTTCCGCTGTTGCGCGAGTTTGATGACACACGGATAAAAATGTTAACCAATGATTTATCAATAATTTTGAAATAATTAAAGATAAAACTATTTTTGCTCTCACATTTCGAGAAGTAGTAAAGACAATCACCTTGAATTCGCGAAAAATATTAGAAATTCACGAAATTTAATAGAACGATAATATATGAAACGCAAAATTAAATCCTGCAGTTAATGATTCAATTTACAATAGCTAACGCGTTAAGTAAGATAGTAGCTTATTGACACTCGATATTGCATGTGCAAATACAGGATCATATACTCGTAGGAAATTTCTAGATCTAATAAGCCATAATATCATGATAACTGTATTCAGGGATATTCCATCCGTTTGATGGCAGGAAAAACATGGACTATGCCCTGGAGATGTTTGAGCTCAGGGTCGCTGAGGCGACACAAGTGGCCGCTTGAAAAAACTTTGCATTTTCGTTGCCCTGAGCGACTCAGCCACGTGGAGAAGGCAGGAAAGGAAATCGTTCGACCAAATACGAGAAGACGAGTGAAGAGCTCACTCTTCACTTTAATTTCAAGGCAGGCATATTGGTGGCAAGTGGACGGCCGATGGCCGACCACCGAGAATGCTTTAATCTTTTTGATTAGGACGAACTTCAAACGCCTGGCATGTCTATACTGGAAAAAGTGTGCCAGCTCTCCTGCTCATTGCAGTCACAATACAAGTATATCATTTCCTATCTACGTTTGCAACGTACAGCTGCCGAAATTTTCATGAAATTTAAAATTTCGTTTTGTTCCCTAATGTTGAAAATTAATGTGAATGATGCAATTGCTCGGCTATAAGTATTAGTGATAGTCAAATATAATCTTTTTATTCATAAACTACAGGAAGCGAAATCTTAAAACTAATTGTGACTAAGCGTACATTTATTTATGATCGAAATCAAGTGGATTCGGATTCCTGGAATTAAGGTAGATTTAATACAAGAAATTAAATTACTGTAGATTTTTAGATAACGAAATTTTATTGTTGTTTCTTGGAGGCGTTTGAAGCTTAAATTCTAATAGTCTCATAGAAAGACTATGACTATTAAAATGATAGTAGTCTTTCTATGATAGAAGGACTATCTCACTATGAGATAGTCTTAAATTCTAATTGTCTCATAAGACGAGCAGAAGAATAGTAACCAATTTAAAATAGCTGCATTTAAAGTAAGTCGAGAAGCGAGTCATTTAGTCTCCTAAATGGCGACTTAGAAGGAGCAATGGAGAAATAAAGCTCGAGCTCTGAGTCGAAAACGACAGTCAACGTTTGTCGAGATGCTCATAATATCGGTTGTCGATTTTCGATCGCTGGGAATATTGAGAGATCGAAAGCAAAATATCGGCATTGAAACAACTCTTCTTTTCGAACGACGAAAGAGATGCCAGGTTCACGGCAATGAAAAGGCTATACGTGGGACCTGGTTGGGCGACCAATGGTATCGCAAAACAGTCAAGTGATCATATGCGTACAGCAAGTTCTTGAATATTGTGTTTTCACGATCAAGAACTCCTGAATTGCACGATCAAGAATGAAGGGACGTGGGGGGTTAATGGCGAGTTCAATGGGCAATTCGCAAGAATTTTACGATCAGTGAGCAGGCCGAGCGCATCATGCAAATTTAGAGCCGGAGCTTGGAAATAACGAAATGCTACTGACACCTTTAAACACTAAAAATATACAAATTTTAACTTAACTTCAAATTTTAACTATATTTACTTGCGTATTCAAACTTAATTCGTAACTGATCTGCTAAGAAAATTTAAATTTATACCGTATTAATTTGCAAAGACAAGCAAAATGATAGAAACAGTAATATGCTAAATTGATAACAGCGAGTATTTCAGTGACTGTGTAATAATGCCTGTAATAGTGTCAACGGTGAATTCGCAACTATAGAATTTAAATCACACTAGAAAAAGAATTCATTTGCAACAAATGACCTATTAACTTCTGACAATAGCCCTCTTTTTCAATTTTTCAGTTATTATTAATCGTTGTTAACTAATCAATTTACGGAGTGGTTATTTGGTAGTTATTGAAGATATGTATTCGAATAAATTGCAGTTAAGGCCGTGAGGTATCTTCATAAATGGCATTCAGCTCGTATTAAACACAGATATTCGGTATCAAATATCGAACAATCAGTGCCATATAATCGGGCATTGATGCAATGCAGGGAATTTTGACGATAAACTAATGAACGCTTGAAATTTCCAAACATTTTATTTTGAGTGCGGCGCAACTATTCAAGTATTCTCATTAATATTAATTAACGACCTCACCGTCAGTTTGCGTATCCTGATACAAGGATTTATTGGATGGAAATTGTAGCTCGGTATTGAAGCGAGCATAAACGAAGCCTATAATCCCTCCTCGACAACGAGTGCGACAGTTTTACGTCCGATCAATCATCAATAGAGATTCCACAGGAATTTTTCCTGATGAAATGTATATCTTCCTTTTGAGATCGTTCATATAGCTTTAAATGAGGGATGGAAATAAAAACCTAAATGCAACTTTCCGGGCACAGCATCGTTTTATTTTTGTTTGAGGAATAAATGTTCATTTTTTCGTATATTTTATTGAATTTTAAATGAAAATTAATTTTAAATACAATGGGCGAAAGTGCAATTTTTCAGCATACATTGCATAAGCATTTATTTTGTTGATAGTTGATACTATATAATTAGATGGAACTTTGTTAAACTCGTATAACAATTTATATGAAAAGCCAAAAAATCACTTCAGAGAATAATAGAAAGCTTTTCGCTGAATTTTTTTGCAATATATTAACAATAAGAGACATAGCATTAGAGTCGCTTACGTGAAATAAAATTATGCTCATGAAATCTGGTGTATTTTGATCTAAACTAATATTTACAATTTAGCAGATATTTCACAACGTTTTACCACGAATTTAACGGCTTCATGTTTCCAGAAGAATATTTGACGTTTTCTTGGCACGAACTTGGCAAGTGATACACAAGTGAACGAATTTCTTTCGGTAATGCGTGTGATCGAGGTGAGTGAGCAGACCTCGTGTCATATCCAAGCTGTCGCAACACCATATTTTTCCTAGGCAAGATAAAGCAGTGTTTGTGAAGACCGTTCATCTTAGACACAGCTTATCCAAGGTATCGCGGAACCGCGGTCATTTGTCAGCCTGAGGCCGGCGCGTCCCGTTACCAGAATTGCTTCCGTCGGCTCCAAGGAAAATTCTGGTCAAAATTTCCGGGCTTCTGCCATTACGAAATTTCTTACAAATGGAGTACTTTAAAGTTTATCCCAAAAACTTGAGGTGAAAAGTAAAAAAGCTGGAAATTTGAAACACTCCGGGCAAAACGACGCTGTCCTTCATATTTGAGCGACGTTCATGGTTGCAAAGCCTGTGGCAGATGTTGTTTTGATCACACATTGATTTGAATTCATATACCTCTTAATGTATCAATAGCCATAACAAATAGATTGTTGGAATGGTCTTCGAGATGAATTTCTATTTGAGGCTTCCCAAAGATTTGTCAAATGAATTTTCATCGGCGTTAAAATGGCATAATATTGAAGCAATAACTAATTGTTATTGCTTCATAATAATAATAATAACGAAGACAAACCCATGCAAAGCTCCTCAAGATTATTTTGCTCTGGAAATAATGCTTTTATTACAAGTATAATGCTAACGGATAATTTAAGCATCGTGATTGCTGCTGCGGCTTAGTTTTACGAAATACTCGTGAATATTCTCATTCTCGGAGAGTTTTACAAATGCTCGTTAATTGTCTCATTCTCGTAGAGTTTTCCATAATGCTCGTCAATGGTACCTAGCATATAATAATTATAAAACTTGTCCACATTTGTGAAAGTCCATAATACAGCAAAAATCCACTAGGAGAAAAACTAACGACTTGGATGTGGCAGAATTATCTGAGGCAAATTTAAATCCTCATTGTCAGTTTGCCATACTGAGCAGCTCGTCATTACACGCTGATCAAAGATTCTTAGCTGTCTATCGACAACGACCGGTCAGACATCATGCATATATATTGTGAAAAGATACTTTTAAAAGGTAATAAAATTTAATTTTTGAATTTCTAGACAACCTGGGAAAGGTGGACATTTAAACCTTTCAGACGGCATGACTGATGAAATAATTCCAACCTACATTGCATAGAACGGCACGAACTTCTGGAAAGACTGGCGGTGCCGGGTAAGAGTTTATGACATCACGGAGCTAGAGAGCCCTGGTGGGCGAGAGGAAAAATTGGCCCAAGAAGTTGAAGGTCTAACGGCAGAATATTGGACATGTTCTGACATCCCCTGAGGCCCATCCTTCTCAAGCGCAGTAATGCAGTCCAGTATATGACTGGCAGGTATGATGGAGATGCGTGCTTGAGCGAGCGTCGGCGACGGTAAGAAGTCGAGTCGTAATTTACTGAGAGGTAACTGAACCTCGAGGATACAGCAGGATATTTTTTGACGATTTCTTCGTCAGTTAGATTCAGAGAAGGGTTGGAAAGACCACGTTTGCGGTTTAAAGATTTTCTAAGCAAAAGCCATTACTCCAACTTTCTCTATACCTTGGTTATAACTTCCTTTAATATTAACTTAGTCTTAGCTCTGAGATTTTGCATAGCGCTACAAATGACAAGATCTATGGGAACCCGGGAATGAAGGCAAATAAGAGAATTCACTTGTTGTCGGGGCTGAAGGCAACTAAGAGAATTTTTCGCCTTGAAGGCAACAAAGAGAATCGTCAGAATTGATAAATTGCAACAACCTCAGTTTTTTTCGGTCAAACAAATTCAAATTTATTAATAAAAAAAGTAAAAAAAGTTGAAAGTAATGAAGTAATACTTCTACAGAAATGAAAACTAACAGAAATGAAAAAGAACACTTGTCAGTTACATTTCATAGCAGTTTGCTGAATTTCCAAAAATTCTTTTCTGCGAAACATGGACAAGAGGAGCTTCAACAACCGTTTCTAGCAGAAAGGCGACGTCATAGCCGTCAGGCTTAACGGTCTCGGCAGGCGGCCAATTTGGGCAGCGTTAGTGCAAACTACAGCAGCCGAGGCTTAGCCAATCAATCCTGGGGCCTAACAGCCGGCTACGCGGGACATTTTTGTCTCAGTCACCGTTTAGGGTTAAAGTGGACCTGCAATTCGACTGTGAATGCCGTGCTCAGAAACACAATCATTGTCAGTTGAAGACTGTAGTTGAAAAAATTAATTCCAGCAGAATTACATTAGAGTTAGAAGGAAGTATAAGCAAAAACTGAAAACAAATTTCCGCTGAATATCGATTCATGTTAACATAATTTATAGGGATAACCTAAATATTAACGAATGACAAAAGGAATCATTTAGTAATCATACGCTCATTAATTGGCCTAATATTAGCATCTAATTTTTTTAAAGCGAAGAAAAAATTATCTATTTACTCGAATAATATTACTGCTGGATAATTGAAAGTAGAAATAATGAATTTGGTATAGAAAATGCGAAATAAATTTTTATGAACTAAATATAATATTTCATAATTTTCATCACATCTCGCAAACATTTTCATTGCAATAAACTGGAAAAGTGTACTTCAAGTCAAGTCATGAGTGGCTTTTTGATTTCCGCAACAAAGGACGAACATGACATGACATATCATGATCATGGACAAAACTTCTGAGGAGCTTATAAGGACATCATTAATGATTGTATAGAGGCGTTAGAGGTCATTAATGCCTCGCTCGTTTTTAATTCGAGATTAATTTACTAAGGGCAGGAAGCAGGTCAACCAAATCCTAATGGTACTCAGTTAAGGACCAGTGAACGCGACCGTAAATCGAAACCTGAGCGCCAAAAAAGTGTCCTGCTTCATTTCTGCCACGGTCGGCATAACAGCTATAAATGAAGCAATCAGCAACTACAAGGCATCGAGGCTTCATTTTTTGGGAACCGCAACAGGTAAATTTTATTTGATGTGTTTTCAACTACTGATCTCTGATTATTAAAAACCAGCAACCATAACTAGTAAATTACCGGAATTATCTCGACGAAAATTTCAAAAGTGACCAACGAAGATTCAATTGATATAAGTTCACTCATCCACCTATCACAATTACAACTCGAATCACTTTCAGTAATCAAGCGTCAAACAAAAATAATTAAAAACATTTTTCTTAAATGCTGAATCGAACAAATGAAGGAAAATATTTCTTAAGGTTACCTCTGCAAACAGAATGGCTGAGATTCAAGGCGTGTTAATGGTTTCAACTTTAGGTCAAAATGATATATCTGTCAAAATATTTATTGGCATCATCTAGACTGAATAATCAAAAATTGAATAAACGATGAAACTTCATGCATTGAAATGAAATTACTTCATAAATTGCGTAGAGTTCAACAAGCGTATTTTCGTGTTAAATGGCAGTTAAATTCCTGTAATCAAAGCTGGTCATCTGCGCATGAAATTTTATGAAAGCGTGACAAATTGGAGCAGCTCTTTTGGTCAGTGTCTCAAAAATATTAAGACCATAAACTGGAAACCTGAAAAACTTAAATCACGTGCTCAAAATCCAAAATGTACTTGATTATATATATTATTATACAATATACACATATTGAAAAAATCTTTGAGTATTATTCCTATCATCGATTTTATTCCAAAATATTGAATTATTTTTAAAAATCTGAATTATCCCACACTTCGAACTGCCTATACAAAATTTTATATGACATTATTCCAAGCAATATTGAAGGAACCTAAATTCGATGCATCATTTATTAACCACAAATTCTAAATTCGGACACATCTATCGTTCAAACCTGATCCTCTTTACTGAGGACAGTATGACTTTGTTTAGTGAACCAACATTTATAATACTCTTCCCCGTTGAGTACCAAAAACAGCTTTGCCGTTCTAGACTGTTCGGTACACATTAAACCGTAAAATAAGAAGTCTGTATTTTAAGTAGACTGGAGCAAAATCTACAGCGAGACTACCACATGCACTCTCCTGATAATGAGCGCAAAATAAGAAGCTTGACGAGCTCAAAGCAATCAAATTTTGCTGTGCTCAAGGCACATCTGCTTCCGATATTTTCCTGCCTCTGCTGCTCAAATTCAATTAAATTCTAAGCCGCTTGCCAAGCGAATGAAAGGCTGAGCAGGCGTGCAGTTTGTCGGAGCTCTCTTTGGACCTGCCCGAATGGCAGGCTTGAAATGCTGCTGTGATTGTATGAATTTAGGGGTGGAACATAACCTCGTTTCAGGACCCTATTCTCATTTTACTTTCGGTGTTACAATACAAGTAATTATGGCATAAAATTCAGCACAGGGAAATTGATTTCAGAATAATTGTTGCCGGAAATTTGAAAGAATGTTTCTGTTTTGTTTCACATTTAAAGTTCCCTTGATAGTTTACTCAAAATTTACTCAAAATTTACTCAACTCGAGAAGCGCATAAAAATATTTCTGTATATAAATATCGACCTATTAATTTTGCTCATATTATAAATATAATTCCTCACGTAAGGAACTTTTCGAGTCACATTAATTAATTAGTATCATTTGAAGTATAAATAAGACGAAAAAACAGCCCTAATTTGAAAGATTTTGCAAATTTTTAATTGAATTTAATCAATGCTTCCCATGAGGGAAAAAATGAAAAAAACTAAAGAACATTTATCATTGGATTTCACAAACACGTCATGCACTGCGATGCCTTCTTCCCCTGCGAGTGACAGACGTACGCAATCACAGCGATTGCAGAATTGCGCTAACGCAACGCGAGGCAATATCTGAGCGGAAGCTCAACACGCATACGCAATGACGACGAATGAAGTCTCTTCCCAGCGAGCCGCCAGCCTCTATTCACTCTCCTGACAAAATCCCTTCCAAGATGTCAGCTGTATTCTATACAAGCTCTGATGACGTGAAAACCTCTCATCGGATCCCTGTCGGGATTCAGGCCTATAGCCGTGAAGGCGAAGGCCATTAGCAGCTCTTCACATGCACCGTAAAATTACAGTCTGAGCCGGGAGAGAACAAATGGCAGAGGAGACCAGACGGTGGCTACATCAGCACAGGTTTATTCAATAATGTCGCGAACAAGAGAGAAGCATTGCATGAACGAGACACACGTGAAAATGAGCGTAAATAGAACCCGTAATTGCATCTACCGGATGAAAACTGTTAGCGAATAAAGCGAAGGCAAGCAAAATTACTTACAACGATTGTTCCCGTGAAAATTGAAATAGATAAATAATATGAAAGAGTTCTAAACAGCACCACACGTGTGGAACGGATGCTTAAAAAGACTATTATAAATTTTGGTGCAATTAATGCACTTATGACTTACGACGGTGATGCGATAGAGCAATAAATTCTGCAAAGTATGAAGCAGCATAGAGTCATGTGAGTAACAAAGAGAATGTGGGATTTTATCGACATTCACATTGCACTAAAAGAAATTCGCAAAATTTTACCTTCTCTGCTGATGAACTGTTATTCTTCTGTTTCACTTTCAATCTGACTTCAATATTATTTTTAGGGAAAGAGATATGGAATTCCTTAATAAATAATGCTAAAGTTCAGACTTCCGGAAGGCTTCACAGGATGTTATGTCCTCGGATTTTTCAAACGTTGCAAAAATAACATTCCAGACATTGAGCCAGCGTTAAATCTCTCGAGTCTTTGTTTCAAAAACAGAGTAGCAGAGTCTTTTGTTTCAAGGAGCGCAAAATGCGCAGCAGTTGCGGAACAGACTCTATGATTCTGGCATCTAAAGTACCTTCCAAATTAGGGCAGGAAAAAATTTCTGAGTCGTTATGGGGAAGGTGCGTTTTCTTGGCCTGGGGCTCTGGCGATGAGCGGTCGAGTTAACTAGACAGGCTGGGAGCTGTGGGCAGCTGCTACCTTATTTAGGGCTCACGGCGCCTGCTTCTTCGCACTTATTTATGCCAGGATGCGCCAACAACTCCAGTAGCGTTGCCTCCTTAGTTGTAATGAATAACCGCGCCTTCTAGCCTCACGACTTATGACGACAACTTGACTTGTGCACGGCGGCGTCTCTACATCTGCTCTGTATACCAACGATGTCGCTCTCTCCACAAATACTCGTCTATTGATTCAACGTTTTGAGGCCAGCTTACACTTGTTGCGAAAGAACATTAATGACATAAATTATGATGATTTTCCATAATTTTGTGTGTGCAAATGATTAATGATGAACGCTAACAAAGTGAAAGATGAGCAAAACGAAAAAAAATTTTTTTGGCAGCCGAAATGAGTTGGCACTAACTCTGATGATCAAATTTGATGTCCTGAACACCAATGCCCAGACCATGATTTTTTAAAGAATTTAATTTCAACCAACCACACTCCAAAGCCAATTGTTAGATTTTTTCCCCCTAGTTTTTCTGGACATTCATCAATAGGAATGATTTTTTCTCGCTAAAAAATTGGAGTTTTTCGAGTGCCATGTCCGTTCGTCTTGGCTGGCGAGTTTGCGTTCACACATCTTTCGAGATCTGAAGGAATCCTAGCGCACGTCTATTCAGAAAGTTACCGTTGAACAACATTTTTTCCATGACTTATTGCAATTAAGGAACACGAAACAGGAAAAATTCTATCAGGAAATGTGTCGAATGCTAGTTTTTTTTCAAAGAAATATAGCTGCCGAGTTCGGCTATTAAATATTAGAATTATTGTTAGAAGTATTAGAAATAAGAAATAAAAAATGATGTGGAATATTTTGTAAGTCGTTTAACATTGATAAAAGACTAAATTAATTTCAATATGAGATAATGAAGCCAGTTATTTTTTCATAGTTTCGATGAATAACTTTGTCACGAGGAGTCACAATGCTGGAATCTTTCTTTGAACACAAAATAAATTTAATCATGAAAATATTGAAGAATTTTCGTCTCTATCGAGCTTTACCGGAAATAAAGTGTAAACTTGTGAGTGCCTTTGAATGTTTCACGAGCTCGGCGTTAGTTTGATCCCCTAAGACATCACACAATTTATTGGAAAAAAATTTAAATCGGGCATCGCGAGCTCGGGAAAGTCAGGTTGTTGCCAATATGTCGAACTGCCTCGCACCTTTCTGATTTGTGACAGCGGCAGTCTGGCATTATGGGACCCGGACTGCGATGGCAGAGACGACGGAACACGAAACGTCGACCGAAAAAAACTTCAACTGCGAGGTCGAGTTGCCGGTAAGACGAACGGACATCTTGGCATACGTTGGTCGTGTCTGAAAACATTCTTGACACGGGAACTTATACGTGACTTTGCTTGTTATCTGCAATGGTGAAATGAAAATATGCTGATAATTAATTTTTGCGTGGATGCCGGTGTTAACGGAGCATCATGAAATAGCATATTCGATCTTTACCCTTTCTGAATGAGAAGTGCGATATGCTGTCAGATTCAGGAATTTACATTCTTTGATAAATATTGCCTCAAGAAATGCTGCCAATATAAAGAGATGGATTCAGATGCTGCCGAGAAAAAATGTGGAAAATTTCTCTAACACAGCCAGAGAAAATATGGTCTGATGGAATTTGACACCATTCCAAATGTGTATTTATTAATTATGAGGAGTACCTGAAAATGCAGAATAAATTGCAAATCGATTTCACGAGGCAAGATGCTATGCGTTAATTCTTTCAATTCTAACTGTTCCTGAGAGTTTTCAATAATTCTACTTACTGGAAGAGCAGACTTTAAATAGAATAAGGACGTTGATATTTCCTGTTTCCAGGGCAAAATATCACGCTGCTAGGTTGCAAATTACGGACAAACGCCTATATGGAAACGGGCATCCTTCCCTAGCCAATAAAGCCCCTACCTTGACGCGTTAATAGCTGGACATAAATTGCAGTCAGAGCTGTAATTCATAGCTTGCTCAATTTCAGTGAGAGATGCAGCCAGTAACGACTTAGTGAGGCCAAGCACTACGCGCGTCCCAGGTCAGGAGGGACGCGCGTAGATCTACGCGCGTCCCTAAGACCTCAGATGTCACCACCTAACACAAACACATTCACCAGGAATCTCCTCCGAGAACACCGCACTTTATGGTTGGGAAGCGCATCTGATGAGGTGGCTGGGAGGAAGAAATGCTCCCAGGAAGCTTATTTTTGGGCAATTTCATTATGTTGATCTAATATTATATTTTGACTCCGGATACTGGGGTCGTACATTCATACATTGTTAAGTGTTTGTAGCGACTCAACGTTTTGTGCACGTCCGGTAAGTTAGCGTGAATTCCAGATCATTAAGGTAAATAAAGGTAATAAATAAAAAGATATTACAAAGTAAAAAATAAGTACACACCTACTTTAGTTACACTATACGCCTACTTGGTGAGCTGTTTGTGTGTTAAATGCAGTAATATTTCTTAAGATATTTTTGAAACGCAGTCCAAATGATTAACATCAAAATTATGTAATTTTCACAAGATTTGTTCAGCTTCATTCGCTCTAGTTTTGCTCTGTTTTTTTTTTATCTCCTTGCCATCATTTCTTTGATAGCACAAGCGAGGAAACTGTGATTGGTTCTATAGCTTCCCAGCCGCCTGCGAACTACGACAAGAAATGTCATTCGCCGTTGGACACGCCAACGCCACGACTTCTCCTGATTTCACAGTCAATTCCTGTCGCTTGAAGCCGATAAACTTGAAACTTTATGTAACTGCTTACAAAAGTTCGAGTTCACAGGTTTGACCGGGAAAGTTTGCTAATTCATAGCTTGTATCAAGTTAGACTGACTGCGTACGTTGAAACTCGATATAAAACGGTAACTCATTTTGAGGTTTCATGAAGTTGCTAGATCGACATGAACATTATTACATTAGAAATATTATGATGGCGAATTACAGAAAGAAACATACTGAAATTTTTAAGAATAATTAAGAAGGTGTAACAAGAAATAGGAGCAATTGAATTAGAATTTGGCTCAGTGCATTTTGGTAATGAAAAAATAATTAGGGATGAGAATTTTGATGAAAATTTGTGATTATTCTAATTTAGCAAACTTTAATGTTCTATTTAAAATGCGTTTTACCGTTTACCGAAATCTTGTCCCTAACATTCAGAAGTTGTTCATAAAAAAGAAAGTCTCATTCATAGTTTTTTTCGCAATACTTCGCTCGACATGGACATTAGAAGGCTTCTTAAAAGAAGATGTTTTCTCAACACTCATAAATATACAGCAGCTAGATCAATTTTCTACTTAATTTGTTGGCAGACAATGAAGCAATTAATGCAGCGACTCGAACCTTCAAAATATTTTTTTGCCCTAAAACTACCTTTATTGAATCCAGATTTACAAATTGAAGCACCAAGGTGTTCTGAAAGTGAATACGAGAAATTTTATTATATAATATTTTATCAGCTGAAATAATTTGTCATGTGGCATTCTCATCTCAGGTACGAGAGGATTAATTATCTGTGATTATTATTTTTCACATAGTTCCTTTTAAATTGAAATGCATAAAAGCCTTTTATGTGGGCGAAGCCCACGCAAGTTGCTCGATAATCTTGACCAGTTACAGCAGCTCAAACGTAAAAAAATACCTTCAACATCTCTGGGAGCTCGATGGCGACCAAGTGACTCCAGTTCATCTGTTCCAGCAGCAAGCAGGCAAACAAGCACCAAATGCATGGTTTCTACTCCTGAAGCAAGTAGGCAAACAAATAGGGTAACATGAGGCAGGAAGCCCACGTCGGGTCATAGGCCCATAGCGGGTTTCTCGCTAAGTATGGCAGATATTGGTCCGTGTTCTCTACCGCCGGTCGACAGTTTCACTGGGATAAAGTGTACGGATTTACGTTTCGTTAAGTCTTTGCGTTATTAAGTTATTTGCGAATACCTGTTTTTAGCTCAGATAAAATTTTTTTTGCTGCTAAATAAAACTGTTTTCGATTACTGTAGATGAAGCTTTTGAAATTACTGTGAATTATATTTTGAAAGCTATATTTATAGGGATAATTTTGAGAACAAGTTTAGACTATTAGCTTTTAAAATAAAATGTTGACACGATATAAATTGAAATGATACCTAGTGGGGCAACGGGCCCACGCGTGTCACGGGGCAAAGCGCCCATGGTGAAATCTTGTGTTATACATCATTAGATTTGTCTGAATGACCTTTCCAAAACTATGACTAGCTTTTTGAATTACAAATTACACTTAATATTGCATGATTTTTTTATTTGCCGCCAAAAGGCAGCAGGTTTAGTTTATAGTTATGCGTATTTATGACCCCTTATCGAGTTATTGACTCTTGCCTTGCCAAAAGTTTATTTCAGTCAACACCAGTGAGCCAAAAGTTTATGAGTTTTTATGGTGTTGGCTGAAATCACGATTAGGTACGAATTCTCTGCACATAATATCTGTATTATGGACGAAACTGGATCGAAGTTTTTTTTTCTGATCAACTAAATATATTTTTTCTAGTCAAGGATACATTTTTTCATGTCAAGGACGAATCTTTTATCGCAAGGATATATTTTTCAAGTCAATGGTATATATTTTTATGTAAATGAAATACTTTTTTTCACGTCAGTGATAGATTTTTTAAGCCAAAAGTTTATTTTTTTCAAGTTAAGGTTATGATTTTTTGAGTTGTTAGTAAATGAACGAATGTCATATTTTTTATTACATTTTTCTTATTTTTAACTGTAAAGTGTTGTTTTATCATTTCTAAACGAAAAATATACAATTGTGGTAAAGGGACCAGTGGTAGGCGCCTTGCCCCAAGCCCATGGGCCCATTGCCCCAGGGGTGGGGCAATGGGCCATTTTTGACACTTTTTACAAAATAGTTTTTCATTAAAAATTGAATAACTCTATAGGCGTCTAATTCACATCATACATTCCTCATTAGTTGTACCTTTAAACAAAACAAAGAACTTAATCCACATTGGATCCTCATGCGTGGCTTTCAATTAATTCAAAAGCCTGTTGCACACCCGTTAGTCATAAATGTAAGCTACATGGTAAAGCTATCAGTATTGTATAAAACTTGGTGATACAAAGATTAAGGAGATGAATTAAGACGTTCTCATCTGTGGAAGACTTACTGTGCCGTGATTAAAAATTTTGTTGACGAATTTAAAGATTCGAAAAATCAAAATTGGGTTGTCAGTGAACATTTGCGCTATTGAATATAATTTGAAAGCCGTCAACTTTGAGTGAGACAATACACTTGTATTCATGAGCCTCATTGTTCTTTTTACCGACATTGATTGACTCGTCAGTTAATCCAACAGCTCTAATATCCCAAATGCTAAACATGCCAGAAAATAGTGTGCATTATAAATTAAAAAGGAAGAGTGCGAATTCTCCTGGAAATTTTCTTTAGCTAGAAAATTAAGAATTTAGCGAGAAAAATTGTTCCTCTATATATAATGTCATGGTAATGAAGTAAATTTTTTTCAGTGTAGAATAAGAAGAGTTTTGACATTGAAATTTTGTGAACACGTTGAGTTTAAAATTTTCGCCGGTCTAGCGAATACGCGAGTAAAAATGCTGCGTGACAAATAAAGAAATAGTGAATCTTGTAATTATACGGAAAAAGAAAAACGTCTTAGACGAATGAAGCTAAAAATTATCAATGAATAACTTCAGCAGCAGCAGCAGCAGCAGTATGCCCGGTGCATTGCAATAAATATAATGAGCAGCGGCGCCACGTCTCCCAAGAACTCAGCTGGCGCACCGCCAGCTGCTATACAGCTCTGGATCCCTCCACAAGCGCATCTTTCTGCCACTACAGAACTATATGCGGGATTTCGTCGCATAAAATACTTCCAATCTCTAATCCCCGGAACACGAATGCTAATAGCAATAGCTTTCAAATTCGTTGAGTGAGCTTAATAATCAATGAAAAATTAACACTATAACAGTACAATAACACAATAACAGTACAATAACACAATAACAGTACAATAACACTATAGAAATACAATATATTACTTTGCCATTTCTTCATATAATTTTACAAATTTTAACATCTGTGAATGTTAATTTAATAACTATTAATCCATAAAGTTGATTAGTTACTCAAACGTGTCAAGTTTGCTATCTCCAAAGTCATTTCATTTAGCAGAGCACTTTTTGGAACAGCTAGACTCGAATACTCTCTCATGACGCGAAGTTTATGCAAAATATCCATTCAACGCCGGAATTCAATTATCGTGTGCTTGAAAAAAATTGTTCCAAAGGGCATGAGATTTAAAAGCTCTAATTCTTCCTCTAGTCGTTGGGAGTTGTTTGAGCTGCCCATTCCGCATTCATGACTTAGGACATTCGTGCTCTGCTATACGATACCTCAAGTTTTTTATATGAAGAGAGAGTCTCGGTGAAGAGAGAACCTTTAATTTTTTCTAGCATCGAGAACTCAAACCCTAAGTATCCATAGTGGAAAGCGGCTACTCATTTGGCTGCTCATTTCTAACTATTTTTTAAAATGATATTTGTAAAATTCAAGTATTTTTGGATTCTTATTAATAGCCTTAAAACAACATATTGTTAAGGGTAAATTATTTATGCTAACAACATAATAGCCTTAAAAGAAAATTGCTATTGGTTGGTTGGTTGAGGTCAAAAATTTATAAGAAAAATTTTTATCGCCTCTTTTACGTTGCTTTAACAAGGCTTTATCAAATCAAATCATTATCATATAACTTTAGCAAATGCTTAACCGAAGGCGTCGCGAGAAATAGAAAAATAACTACAAGAACGGCTCAAATCTATTTGGCAAAGCACAAGGATCGTCCATACGAAAACTGGGAAACATAATTGAATTAAAGATAGAATTGAAATCCAATTTAGTTAATTCAAAATTCAGTTCTAGGTTTTTTAAAAATATTTCGTCATTTTTCGTTGCTTCAGAAAAATTTTTTCTCCCTGTTCACAGGAATACAAGTGGCCAAGTATGAACCGTAAGTGACGATTTAGGTTTGAGTTAAATCTAAATTAAAATATCAGTGAAAGATTTAAAGTTCTTTATTTACAAATCAAATGAGACATGGAAATTTAAATTTTAAAATTACACAAATAAAGAATCATTCATGGTCTCTATAATAAAATGAACTTTAACAAAATTACTCATAATACCGGAAGGAGGATTCCCGACCAAAAATGTATTTTAACGAACAAGAGTAACCCCTGTAATAGTTGACAATTATTAATCCATCATAGTTTCGGAAGCGACATACCTTAGCTTGGCAGCGATTGCCGTAGTATCCCTGGCTGCAGAGACACTGATAAGTTCCGATGTGGTCGATGCAAGTGCCTCCGTTATAGCACGGGTTAGAGCTGCACTCGTCGTACTCAAACTCGCATCTGTTGCCTCCAAACCCTGGGAAAAGTATAGAGCTGTGCATGAGTGTCCGGAGGAGGGAGGAGGGCTCAAGAATGCTTTTTGTTCTTTAAATGCTGTGCCTGGGGGAGAAGGGCTCTTGAATTTAAGATATAAAATGACTCTGAAGTTGAATTCATATATGTAGCAAGTTTAGCGATTACTTCTCCTTAGAGGATGGAAGGGCGGGAAACCGGTAAAATATTAAGATGTGCATGAAAGTCCAATGAAGTTTTTGTTACATAGAACACGTGCATTAGAATATTAAATTATGAGGTCAACGTGTAGAAGAAATTAAATAACGGCTATATTAAACTATTTACCAAATTTCTTGAATTATATGCTAAATTCATGATATGAGCTAGGTTAATATTAAATAATATTTAATTAGTAATCAAGGTAGTAGTAGTAGTTGGTAATCAAAGTTATAGTTTATATATAGTTGTTATTGATGAAGTCGATGTTTGTTTTTTGAAGCTCTGATTTCAGTATTGTTTAATTGACATAGTAAATAAAACGTGGATTATTTCAACAACGAATCACACAGTTTTGTGAAAATCATCAATTTTGTGGAGCCAATCAGAAATAATATAATTCCATTACTTTAGAGAGATTTATTGATTTAAAAATTAACCGGAATTCTTGTCACATTGCATGTCAGGTATAAAGTTAACTCAATTATCCAATTGATACAACAGAATTGAAACCGACTGATGAAAGTAGGATGAATTTTTTAAACGATGTGAAAGGTTGATTTTGACGTGTAAGGTTCCGAGATTGTGAAACATCTTACAGATTCCGTAATAGGAACTCTTGCATGATAGGCTAAGGAAGATTGAAATAAACCGACTGTACATAGTGCCTCGCAGAACCTCCGCTTCGATAGAATAGTTCTCGCCAGGAATCCAGAGATTCGTCTTCTTCGAGCAGCTCAGGAGGTGACCTCTCAATGGAGTTCTATAGCCTCATACATCGAGGAGCTCAATGGAGTCGCATTGTAAAAAGAGACGGGCAACTTCCTATAAAAATTCCCATCACACTCCTCCATTGGGGAGCTGGCAGCTGGAGGAAAGCTTCTGAGACGCGGGGCTACAAGAAACCAACTGGCCTTCCAATCTGCTGCTCCGCTGCCCTCTATAGAGATGCGCAGCTCAGCAATCTCCGCTAGGAACGCTCAGCGCGATGCTCTCGAGTAATGGCCACGATACCAGCACAACTTTCCGACAACTTTTGCTGCTTGCTTATTTTTCTCTCAATAGACAGACAAGAGAAATGCCAAGTTTGGGCCGCTAGGATGGCTGCAATTGATCCACCCTTAATGCTTTCGGTGAGAGTTCTTTTGTGCTTACTCAACAAGAAAATGAAAGTTCTAGACCGAAAAGGCGACTGAAGTCGAGAAGAGATTTCTGTCAATGAGATTTCTGTCAATGGGGTCGAATGTGTTTCACAAAAGTTATATAAAAACGCCAAATTAAGCTAATATGACTCAAGCACTATATTCTACATGATAAGGAAAAAGAATAGAAGCAAATTCATTAGAAAATGTAAAAATACAAGTATTGACAAAATTCCTTCATGAATGTGAAATTGAATTCTATTACTAAAATTTTCCATGATTTCAACAGAAAAAAAACTAACGAACAAAATAACTATATTAGACAAACAAAATAGATATATACAAAAACCCATCTGACCCATTTTGTATGTAATTGATTAAATAATAAAACAACGTTCATAAGAAAACGAGCACTCACCAGGCTGACAGAAGCATCGGAAAGACTGGGTTGGCGTGTCGATGCAAACTCCATGCACACAAGGCCGCGCCTCGCAGCTCTCGGTCTCCTCTTCGCTGTCGTGGGAACTTTCAAATGTTTCTGAAGACGGAATTTCTGGATGAAGAGAGACGCTCTGTTGCTCCTCGTCAGCCTGAGAGCTTTGAGTCGGAGTCGGACGCTCGAAATCAGGTTCCTGTTCCGGCTGGTTGCCGTAGTCGGGGTGCGGTTTCAAATAAAACCTTCGGAGAAATGAAATATTTACCTCGGCTTAACTTTGTGTTCGAGTTTCCAATTTCAAAAGTGAGTTTACGTGTTGTGTTCGAATTAAATAAGAATAACAGTGCAATAAATAGAGCAAAGTGAGATGCTAATCGTCAAGGATTATTTCAAAAGCTGCAAAAACGTCGTTCAACATCTTAGTTAAATCATATAATAGAAGACAGTTGTTTCAATAAATTATGCAAACGTCTGCATGAGGAAGAATTGATAACATAACATTGGCGCGAGAGTATAATTTAAAATGGAAATGATTGCTTGCCACTAAATTCATTCTATACCTACAACGACTCTTCTATGCATATATAAACTAATGCTGATGCGAAATTCTAGTTGCTGATTAATTCGAGGTTTATCCTGGCGTGTTTTGCACATCGTCAGGAAATCCCTTGCCTGCAAAATGTAGGCAGATTTGCAGAACTCAAAAATATCAAAGATAGAAGTCTCAAATGAAGAAAGGATAAGTCTGCACTAAAACTGAAGTCGGTAATTGAATACCTGTCTTGTTGCTGGAGTTGATCAAGCGTGGCCGCGGCCAGAGTGGGGACAGGTTGGGAGCACTGAGGTCCTGACCAGCCAGGGGAGCAGGAGCAGCTGTAGACCGAGTGGTTGCCCTCACAGGAGCCCCCATTCTTGCAGGGCGCAGACTCGCACAAGTTCGATGGGTGCTCGCAAACTCGGCCTCGGTATCCTGGGAGGAAAACGTTTTTGTTTTGTTTGTTGTATCGAATGTAGAAGGAACTTTTTTAATTCGCCAAACAGGGCATTGGCATCCAGTGAGGAAAACTTCTGTGATTTTGTTTGTTGTATCGAAAGTAGAAGCTTTTTTATGCGCCAAACATGGCCTCTGTATCTAGTGAGGAAAACTTCTCTCATTTTGTTTGTTGTATCGAAAGTAGAAGGAACGTTTTTATAACAACACTTTTCTTTAACTTCACTTCTTGTTTGTCTGCTACCACTCTTATAATCGATATTTAACACACTTCTACCTGTCCAATCGATCTGAAATTTTGCACACTTGCGTAAAGTCGGTGACAATGCATGAATCAATTGATAGAATAAATAATTTAAAAATTTAAATATTTTTTATATATTAAAAAAAATTTAAGAAATATTTTTTTAAATATTCAAAAATAAAGTAAGAAATTCATTGTACATGTGTAACATCGGAGACAATGGTCTCTTTAGAAGTGTTGTCTTAAAAAAGTAATTTTTAAATGCATATTTTTATGCGCTAAATACCGTCTCGGTCTCACGTGTAGAAACCGTCATTGATTCCGCGAGCGATCGTTTTATCGAAAGTAGAAAAAATTTGTATAAGCAAAAATGACCTCGGCATCTTGAGAAAAACCACCAGTGAGTTCGTTATAGAGTTTGATATGAAAAATGCTCATTCCAACAGAAAAATAATCGCGGGGACGCAAAAATGCGATTTCACAATGAATTTGTCCATCAAAATGATAAGTGAATTTTTTTCTAGCAAGCATCACCCCGGCCATCCGTGAACGAATACTATGGACTCCAATAGATATTTTTCAATTCCAAAAGGAAAATTGCAATCTCACGAACATTCTTGAGAACCTATACGCTCATCTTCAACGCAAATTTAATTTATATTAATTAATAACTAATATTATAAAATTAATATTTATTTTGATGTTCCAGCTAGCCGGTCAAAATTAAAGTATGGAACTTATTTTTAAATATTATTTTCTATTTCGAAATATCAGGTGAATGTAAATCTTGAGTTTAATTTTGCCTTTGGCGATTATTCATATTTCAATAGGAAAAAATAATATAAATTAAATAAAATCTCATGCAATCAAAATTTATCCGCTCATGAACGACTTATGATGCTAAAATTAAAAATTTTCTACGGAAAATTAATAATATGATATCTGAATAAGGTCAGCATCTCCGAATTGATCTGGAGCTTGAGACCAACAAGTCGAAGGCTCAACTATGGCCAATGGAAGTTCTCAGTGAGCAGGAAATATCAACGTGACAATGGCACCGGAGTGCCGTTATATAAGACCATCCACATCCCAAATCTACAATATCTCCGGGACACTGCCACGGCTAACCCCCCAGGCACATATTAGCTATCGCAACGAGAAACATGTGAGGAAGAAACCCTTCTTCTCAAACACAACTCATATAAAATTGCTGGAGCTGATCTAAAAATTGTATTATACGCAAAATCATGTCATTTGACTGTTTAAAAACCTAGGAAATATCGAAGGTAGATTAAGAAATTGTCTCTTTTCTTCCATGGTCATGACAATGAAATATGTGCATAAAAAATTACAGATATCGACGATTGATCAATACATTTTATGGTTTTTAAATTAAATTAAGCAATTCTGAAAATTGATCCTTAAAATACCTATCATTATTCAAAATTTATGACTTTCGAAGGCATGCATGAATACTTGAAAATTTTGAAGTCTGATCAAAAAATAACCTGCATCATTCCGTTCATACCATTCAATATAAACCTTAAGAATTTTTAGTATGTATTGAAGGGATGAAATATTTCGTGAAATAATCAGAAATTTGAACTGTGCTGTTCAGCTATGGTTATTGACCTTATGTTCAGTAACTTTGATGCGCCTTTCTTCACAAGTTTGTACTCAAATTTTCCTTCGGAGTGACGAAAAGACTTCGAAATTTTCGCAAGTAATCATTCAGCCCCGAAATTCTCACTTTTTGCGTCTTCAAACTTCTTGGCTCAAAAGTTTTCCCAAGGCAGCCATTATTTTTAATCTTTTTCGTTGGCTTAATTTAGACCCGTGAGCCACTGCCTCATGCGGAAAATTTTTCAAATGAAAAAAGTTAGATGAATTCAAGCATCTTCTTCGATCGAAGGAATATTTTATTGAATGTATGTATAAACTAAATTTTACCGCGATCAGCTACATTATCACACAAATAATCTTTCTTTATAAAATCTCAAAGTTTATTTAATTAGACTTCAGAGAGCATTATTCGTCCCATTGAAGTGTCAACGTTTCAGATTGATAGAATCGTTGGAAAAAAACACCAATTTAGAAGCTACATAAAACAACGGTAAAATAATTCCAGACGGCTTCAATAATTCGCTCTCCTCGGTAGAAAATAATGCAGTGCGAGAAACTGTAATGCGGACAAAATGTTCGACAATGAAAAACTTAACAGTGATGACCATTCACAAGGTGCGAATTAAAACGTGTTCTTTATTAAAATTAAACGGTGCTCAGTCCATGATTGGTGCTCTAGACGAACAGAATGAATAGAATAGTTAAATTGAATAATGGAAGTTTTGAGGCAAAAAGTTATTATTAAATTGAGCAATGAATTGTGGCAGAAAAAAATGAATGATTATAGACATCTAGTCACCCTAATACTAAGTTACGTACATAGGTGTAAAATAATTGTAAAATGTTTCAAAATGCATTGAATGAGCAAAAAAATACGGCAAACCTATATAACCTACATAAAAAAATCTTACTAAAATAAAAATAGATGAGCCGCGTGAATCATTCACATTGAGTAATCATTGAATTTGATCGGTATCAATGATTTTAAACAAATAAAATAGAACAATGGAAATCTTGCAAAAGTTTAGTTGAATAATCGGAACAGCTTGCTTTCACATATAAGAATTCTCTACTAAAACAAAAAGAAATTTTGTAGCATGTGCTGTGGATTCTCAGAAGCATCAATAACAATCGTTAGAATTCCCGCGAAATTTATTTATGAAAATTTTGGAAATGCGTAAAAATCTTTTGACTAGCAAAGGATTATAAATTTTTCTAAAAAAATACTGATAATAGAAAAAATAATAAAATGTTTGGTCATAAAACAGCAGATAAAATCTGTACAGAAATCTATGATTATGACATGAAAAATGTATTCAATTGAAATTACAGCGATGGAGGATTAATCAAATGTTCAGTGTCGAAAATTGCACAGGAACAAATGTCGCACCTGAAACTGAAATTTCGATTAGAATTCATTGAAGGAAAGCAATTAGCTTCGAGAGTCGTGATATCGCAATGAAAATAAAAACAGGGCTATCACATTTATCTGCTAAAAACAATTAGTGTAGACTCTTCCAGTTATTTTGTAGAAATGTTTTTGTCTATTAATTGGAGAGCCGAGAAAATCGACTGAACGATTGTGCTTGGCGAAAATGTTATGGGAATTGTCGAACGAAAACATAAATTGTATGAGGTAACAATCGAAGGAATGCACTTCACTGTTTCTATACTTTATTTTAGTAGAAATATTTTTGATGGCATTAATAATGATGTGCAGCATCTGAAGTGAGAGTTGACCGTTATCTCTAATAATGACACTGAATTATAGCCTGTTATCACCCTTAACTACGCTGCTCCTCTATCTCAGAGCTGGCACCATTCCAGCTTCCTGAGCCTCAGCGGAAAACGAACTGCTTTCCAACTTTGATCTCAAAAGATTCTTTACCCAGCGTATTTGTTAGCAGCACAGGGGATTTGGATACCAAATAAGTTAAATTGTAACTTTGAATTAATGCATAACGAGTCTCAGTTCGTACCTAAAACAGAAGGGGGTCCAGTAAAAGCAGTCATTCATCTCGCCACTCACTTGATTAAAGTCATTCGATACCAAGGGCTAATATTCAGAAGATAATTAGGATAATGCACTATATACAAGAGGAAAACCCTCGAAAATTCATTGAGGAACCATCACTTCAAAGAACAAGGAGGCACTTACGAAAGAATCTTTAGGGGAAAACGTTGAAGGTTGAGTTGGAAAATATGAATGAATTGCCATCACGCTACAATTTCATCAAGAAATGGAATGAATTAGAGAAAGTAAAAAAAAGCTTATATGTTTGCCTTCAGTTGAAAATAACGATGAGATTATCCAGATATACAGTAGACAAGTTTTTCGAACAACATTTCCGTCACTGCGCATGTAATTCTTCAAGCTGCGGTTCGCAGATCGACTTAGAAAAAGCAAGCATAACATCCGCGGCGATAAGCCATTCTTGTCACGTTTATGGCTCCCCCGAGCCCGCAGACCTGTAATTTCATCAGACGAAGCCCCCGCCAGGAGTACTAGCAGATAGCGCAATGACTGCAGGGTCCAGAACTAAACGCGCCACTGACTTAAGCCTGATCTAAAGTTGCTGAGCGCCAACTTGTTCTTAAGCTTTTAGCCTCCTGTGAAATTGGCTCAAGTTTTGAGTCTGTGAAAAGCGGTTCTAAGATTAGCGGATGGTTTTCAAGTTGAACTGCTTCCCTTTTTAACGGTAATTATGTTACGTTCGTTGCTGATAAAACCATTGGGGTGAAAATAATTTTCCATTTACATTGATTATCTAGAATTAACTTGCAGCGAGGAAAATGAATTTTTACAATTAGAAATTCATGGAAACAGACGAAATCTGTAAATGGGAAGGTTTACCCTTTAAATTTGATCATCATGGTTTGGTTATTGAACCCAGTATCTTTCTTGGTATGATCTAATTCCATACCATAAAGTGCTACCTCCTATATATACCCTATTTACCTTAATACCACTATACACTTTCCGTAAATTGTTGTTCAAAGGTACTGAGGAAGCGCTCTACAATATTACTTATTAACGCACAGGTAAGTTTTAAACTGAGTCAAGTAAACAAAAAACTTCGTAACTCATTTTCCTTTCCTAATATGCACACCATCGACACAATTTGAAAATCCTCAGCCGCCAGGTCTGCCCTAGCAAGTCTGATTAAGTCCGCCCGCCACTTGGTCCCCTGAACAAACAATGCCCGGCTTCAATCCACTTGCTTATGCTTACACTCGGGCGTTGTAACAACTACCTGTGTGCCAAACATTAAAAAACTCAGACATAGTCTCAGAACTCATGTTTTGAGAATAATTCAAGGTTTCTGCTGTATCTAAGCTAGTGT
Organism: Hyalella azteca; assembly: GCF_000764305.2. Classification (NCBI taxonomy): domain Eukaryota; kingdom Metazoa; phylum Arthropoda; class Malacostraca; order Amphipoda; family Hyalellidae; genus Hyalella; species Hyalella azteca. The sequence goes on along the minus strand of NW_025943257.1, from coordinate 143,961 downwards.
GGGAGCCCTGACTGCAGGTAGACGATGGTTTCTTCGTGGGTTAAAACGTTATGTTTTACAGCAGCTTGAAGTGACCTCTTTCTTTTCACCATGATAACGCAAGTAAATGTCTAATATAGCATCAAATCAAGTAAAATTACCGGCATGGTAAGAATTAATAAATAATTGAATGTAAAAACATAGGAAGAATCAATGTCAATGACCAAACCTACAAATCTAAGAATTATTCAAGAAGATAATAGGTTTATTTAATTACCGGGATTACCTTTGCGTGGATGAAATAATGGTGTGAACTAAAAATATGACTATTTATTTATTAAAGTCGAGATTGACAATGTAACATAAATGGCTTGAAACTCTCTTCCAGAAAAACTAAAGTAGATTAAGTAGAAACTAAAATAAAGCGAAAACATGATGGTAAATTTACCATCTCGAATGTTTTGTTTTCCCTTATAGCACAGATTTTTTGTTCGCAGGGATACCTGATGTGTAAATGCATTTATCATTCAAGAAAGTGAATGTGAATCTACAGATCTTCGGAAAAAAGCATACATTTTTAGTAATGACGAAAAAGCTTCGATCTTCAAGTGAAAATTGCCTTCGTCGTTCTCAATGAAGAAAAGTTTAGCGCTCCTCATGCTCCCTTATTGGGAGCCGAACTTCGCCAATTTGGGAAATTTTGCGCAAATTTTAACCTGCTAAAGTATTTCTAGGCTTTCCTAGCTATAATAATTTTTTTAATTTGTATAAAGTGGAATAATTTAGCAACCGTTATTCAAATATAGTTTTCATTTGTATGCAAACTTAATCAATTAATTAATTTCAAGGGTGTTGTTTAGGAGATTTCAAATATGTTCAGATATCAAAATATTGCAAGGTAAACCGGCTACGTTTATGAACAAAGCCCATCCTGAAAATCATTACAGAATAGACAAACCAAACAAAACAGGCAAGAATGTTCGAAGGAATTAGATTAATGTCTGATCTTTCTTTGATGTACTCCTAATGCTATACGAAGAAACGAAATCAACAATTTCACTGCCGTCGTATAATTTACGTTCTGAATGTGATTTTTAAACAATAAAAAAGAGAAAAAAACTAGATACAAAAACAGAGACGTGGCTTGCAATTTGACGTCGTATGAATTTGCATTAAATAATTCAACCCTTTAAATCAGGTTATTCATTAACGTTAGCAATGTTTATCTAGGATTTCTTCGAGACAAGAAGTAGGAAATTAATGATGCAAGCACAAGAACTGAAACTTCTTGCCCGATCGCATCTCCACTATCGCAGAGTCACAGTTGAACCAAAACACAAAATGCAATTAGAATTAACTTGCCCTTACCGTATGGACACAAGCACTGAAATGTGTTTCCGTCGTGTCCCTCTTGTATGTCCACGCAGATGCCGTCATTGAGGCAGGGTTGCGAGTGACAAGCGTCCAGTTCTTCACAGTGCGATCCCATGTAGTCTGGGCAGCACGCACACTGGAAGTGTTCCTGAGGAAGACACTTAACCCTTTAATATCAATACTTATATTATCAGTCTTATAATCAGTAAGTACTGATATTTATATATCAGTAAATAGAACGTTCACAAGGATTATAAATGCAAAGAAACCGACAAGCAAATTTGTCATTTCGATATTGAAAATTTCAGAGTACAGCTCCATCGACAGTTTGACAATCTAAAAAATGAATATCAATATATCAAATATTAATTAAATTACTGATGCTGAAAACACCATGAGTTAGATATAACTATTCTTTCGTTAAGGCTGTACATGCACGAGCTTCCGTTCACAGGCCTGGTCGTTCTTCCGAGCGCATGAAGTGCAAATAATATATTTCGTTCGCACAATGTCAAACCCTAATTGAAGATGTACAATATCATATTGAGTTGGACGATGAAAAGTTTGTGAGGTTAATTGAATGATAAAGGGTTCACACGACAACGATAGGAAAGCCAGCAAAAACGCTGCGTTAAAAATTTTTTTTGAGCACACGAGTTCTTCGACATATCAAGCAATACGTGAAGCCTGGACTTCAATTACAGAACCAAGCACACTGGAAAGCCGTAGAGAATGAAATCACAGAAGTTAGATGATGCGTCATTGAATGTGTTTGAATTTTAAATGCAATAGTAAGGTAATCAAACTCTCTGCATCTAAACAAAAGCGTCATCGAATTCTCAACAAATTTCATTAGGCCCTCTATCAGCGCCAATCGCTCAGGATGTAGAAAAAGCCTCCGCCAATTCACCAAAGAATGCACACAGCTTTTCTTGTTCCTCAATTGCTGTAAAGCAGCTTTCCGGGTTACGATGACCCGATCAAGGAAATTGCACATGCCTGCAGCTGGGGCGATACGGGCTCTCGTGTATCTTGTACGATGTTACGGCCTTGACATGCACTTTCTTCCATGAAAATATGGGCTCTCGAGATCTTCTTGCCATATAAGCTCTCCTGAGGTTATACCGATGCATGGCATTGTCCATGCTACCTTAGCCTCCTTAATGCATTTCCTTGACAGTGTGGTATAGGTATGCTAACTTGGTTCAGACTTGTACTTTGCCGGTAAAATAGAAGTTGATCACTTAGTATTCATCTACTAGTGCAACGGGTAAAAAAATGTTAAATTATTTTATCAGTGTAAAATAGTCAAGCCTACATTATTATTTTGTGACATATTTTTGAGCAAAAATAACCGATTCGGGTATTTTTATCGGCCTGAAGAATTCAGCAGCATTTGACTTAAATTATTTATTCCGACAGATTTTGTTTATTTACTTGTTAGTTTGAAACAGAGTTAATAAAAATTTATTATAAACTGGGATTATGTTCAATTAAAATTTCTTCGTTTATAGAAACAATACAAATTCTTTTCAACGCCAGATACTGAAATAACAAATACAGCCCAATTAATATGAGGTGAGACATTCGTGATATTATTTAAATCTATAATCAGTGTTAAATAAATAATATAATAGTAAGAAAAATCACATTAAATAATTTAAAGCGAATGAGATCTTGCTGTCTTGTCTTTACAACAGGAGGCTTGAATTTAGCTAGCAAACTATTATGTTTAAGTAATTGATTATGTACAGTTTAGTTTCTCGTTGAAATACGTCGGCCAATCGATTTTTTCAAACCCGAAGAAAACAACTATTTTCAATGTTGAAAATGCAAAAAAATTACCAATACGTTAATTTAAATTTGACTAGGATGTCCTTATTTTTTACATATTTTTTGAAAACGTTAGTTCATTAAAAATAGGTTTCCTTGCAGGAGCAGATGAAGCCTTCGCCATACTAGGCGGAACATTCAGCAATAAATTTCTTCCTTATTCATGTTCATTCATCACGTGAATATATTGAATTTAGGTATTAATAGCACTCACCATGGAAGAGTTAGCGTGGCATGTTCCCTTGCCGGAGCAGAGCGAGCCTTCGCCACACTCGGCCGACCGGACCGTAACCTGAAGCTTGAAGCACTCTGAACTTGACCACGACGACCGACCTGGTAATTGTTTCGTATATATAAAGGGCAAACTGGAGGAATTAATGGAATGAGGATATTACAAAAATTAAAATACATTTAGTATGTGAAGTGGAAATTGCTTCTGATGATATTCTGGTTTTAAATTGGTTCTAATTACAGCGGTGCTTCTACGCCTGGCTCAAAAATATTGATTGAAAGCTTCATTAGAAAGATAAAGTTGTCTTGGAGGTTCGTTAGAAAATCAATTGCGAAAGTTTCAAATTCTGAAAGTTCACTTGGCAAAGTGATGTTTATTTACTCAGTCTTTTGAAAACAACATTCCGAATAATACCTTAATGACGAATCGGCAATAAGAAACTAGAAATGTATTTCATATTTCATAATTTTCATTAATATAAAAGGCATGGGCACAAAGAAATAAACCGATAATGAAGTCATCCAAAATAAGTTTGACTGAACTAGTTCCAAAAACCGTTGCTTTTCCGACGGGAACGGCATTTCAGTGAGCTGATAAAACGATCAGAGAGAACTGAAGTCGATTGGAATTTCTGTCAGTAAATCTGTTAGAAAATTTCTTTCGATTTGGATTATTTGGTCTTTTTATAAGGTCGACGTCGAAGATAATTTATTCAAGTCAAAATATTTCCGTGAAGTTCTTAAAAAATTAAAATTAATGAGTTTGCTGCCACCACAAGGAATCAAACTTGAGAAGTTGTCCGAAAAAGAGCGTCGTGTCCTGCCGTGTGGAATGCTAATGATGTTTTAAATGCACGGTAAACTATGAGCGCCAGCGAGAAAGTTTGGGGCTTCTCAAACTTGTGTTCGTCATCTTTAGCAAAGCCCTAACTTCATTTGCAAAGTAGTGGCTTAAGTTGACAGGATTGGAGAAGCCACTTATTCAATCAGCATAGATTTTATGCATGAAGCTCGTAGAAAAAAATTAGGGATGGAGTGGACCGATTTTCTGAGGTGCAATATCGAAGAAAATGACGGAATTATTTGGTGACGATTTTTAGTAGTAGAATTTAACAGATTTCTGAAAATAGGCTAAAGAGTTAACGGATAAATTGCTATTGAAAAATTTCACCGAATTATGCTTTCTCGAGGCCCATTGCATAATTCGAAGGACCAACTGAGTGGATTTTTATTCATCTTCTCTGTCGAAATTATAGTCGAACTCGCGAAAGTATTAAGATTGTACTTCATGTACAATCTAGAAAAAATATTCCTAGTTTGGTTAATGAAGAACTCACCTTGCAGTGGCATGATTAAGATTAATTTCATAAATTAAAAATATAGCGGATTTAATCAAATTTTTCAACGCTGAAATTTTTTCCTGTCCCTAGCAACTGCAATAAAATTAAATGAAATGCTCTGAGGTATCTGAACATGTTAAAGGAAATTACCTCGACAACCAAAGCACGTGCAAAGACCTTCCTAAAATTACATTGCAATTTTAAACCCGTTCCGTGGCACCGTTGAGTTCAGTTGCGGTCTTAGGAGGCACATCAGGTCGCCCAAACGTCGATTGCGTCAGCTCATAGCACCTTCTTTTTGGCCAAAATTTGCGGTGGTCAGCTTTCGTGCAAGTCATGTTCCTCAAGCCTCATTAGGAACTTTATTCTTCACACATTGTGAGTAAAAACTACGTGCAAAAATTTGCCACCGTATGCAGGGAAAGGGTGAGCTTCAAAGTAGACTAAAAAGTCTTCAAGAACTTTTCAGGACTTCGCAGGCAAAATTACGAGGTGAAGTCGACATGTTAATTGTGAAGATTGGGATCGCGCTCGCTCGAGGTCCGTATGTAAAGTGGAAGGCAAGTAGGCTTATTTTTTTTCGGGAAGCATAACGAGACGCATGATATTTCGAACGAATCTCCGTAAAACCAAGTTTTTTAGTACGCGTAACTCAGAGGAAGAGAAATCTAGACGGCATGAAAATCAAGGAAATTCAATGGATATGCCGTTTTTGAAAAGTCGAAGACATGAAAATAGGGAATCAAGCTTGCTGAAGATGATTGCAACAAGAAGAGTGAAACTTGAACCTAACATGTATGTTAATTCAAAACTGCCAAAAACAAAGAATGTTGACTACAACCCCCCCAAAGAAATTAAAATTCGACGATTATGGGATGATGTTAAGAAAATTACGGATGATAAATGAGGATCAAAGAGTATTTTTGAAAATTTAGTTCAACGTGAAGCGATTATAAATTGAATTACAAACCTAGACAGGTTCCTTATTTAGGAGTAAATTTCTACACATTCAAACTGAATTAGTAGCTGATAATCACCAAAGTATAGTGTTCAGATGTAAAAGTTATCTTAGATGAGGAAAATTCACATGGGAGGCAAATACCGATGAAGTACGTGGTGCCAGGCTGCAGGTCACAAGGCAGGCTACTGACCGATGAAGTACGTGGTGCCAGGCTGCAGGTCACAAGGCAGGCTACTGACCGATGAAGTACGTGGTGCCAGGCTGCAGGTCGTGTGGGGTGAGGGTAGCGATGCCCTCAGGTCCGCTCTGGGCGACCTGGCCGCCTTCCCTCGTGCTGCAGGACACCCACTCCGACACGCTCACCTGCGATGTAGGATGGTAGGAGGGCTCAGCACAAGGACTGCGTATGTAAATAAAGGAGCATCAACTGGCATCATTGACCGAGTTTTTGTAAATTTTATATTTTCTAAATATATTATTGTATTTAGAAAATATAAAATATATTATTATATTTTCTAAATATATATTCTTTTCTCGCAAATATTTTTGAGCATCGTACCTTCCAAAGAGTCAACGACGAGATCCTGGGCAGAGCCATCTGTGAGTTTGCAGCGTCAGCTATTTTATCATCAGATTCCGTGTGGGTCATAAGAATCTGTGGAGCCCTCTTTTGTCTGCGGATGAGTGACTCGCTCGACGCTGCGACAGTCTGAAGGCGCACCGGCGTCCGTGTGTCTGGGGAAGTCTCGTTTGCTAAGGCGCCGCTGTTTTTGTTGGGTGAGGGAGCCGACTGAAGAGAGGGAGCCGAGGGCTCGAGGCCAGGAGTCTGTTTGTGGGAGGGGGCAGATATTTTCGAGAACGAGGGAGCGGAAACGCCCAAGGGTTCGTCTCTCCGTCCACTTTTTTCTTCCGAAGTTACGGGCTGGAGCCGAGTCAAAAGTTTAGACGGCTTTCCATCCGGCATGGCAGCTTTTGCTTTATTTGCCTGTCAATGGAAGGCCGTTAATAGATGAGACCAAAAAATTGTTGGAAAGTGAAGGGAACTTTTGGCCGAGTGGCTTATCGACGGATGAAGATTCATTTATGAAATTTTTCTGGCTAAGTTTTTATTTTTTTGTGAGATAAGTGAAAGTGCATCTCATTGATAGTGATGACAAAACTTGTTTCTACATTGATAGAATCATGAATAATAGAAAGACAATATAATTTTAAAAGCACATCTAAACATTCGAATAATGCAGTTGTTTCACACAAAAATTATTTATTTCCCCTTATAAATAAAAAAACGGTCATTTTAATTCATTCGGAGTTGCGAGTGTTCCAAATAACAATAAGTAACTACAATACTGGCAGACATGAAATTTTTAACGGTCTGTTTATAATACGAACGATGAACGACAAACTACTACATAAAAAGGCCACCATGAATATGAATTCACACATTTGAACCACATTAATAATGCAGATTTTGAATTCTTATTTCTACATAAATCTTTACATATCTAAAAATCGAAAATGCCGCCAAACCTGCGAAAGAAGAGCTAATGCCGCCTTTTGTTTCGATGCTCCCGATATTTCATTTTTAAGCTCATCGGTTGTCTCTTCCTCGTCGGCTTTATCTTGAGGCAGTGCTTCTTTCTTTAGCGAGTAATGAACGCTACTTCTTGTGTCAGTCTTATTGTAGTTAAAAGAAGAAGTTATGGTGGAAGGGGTCATCGTAGGCATTAAAACAGTTGTCATACTTTTCAAACTTTCATGCTCTTCATCTGAAGGAGTCAAACGCTGCAAAGGCTGCTGACTTTTAGGTTCTGAACTGCTTTTGGTTGACACGCTCTCATACACCAGGGGGCTGATAAATTGTTCATTTTTTGTTGCTGTTGGTTGTGTCAGATGAGGAGTCAGGTCTGGCGGTTCATCCGTGATCTGGAGCACCACCTGGAGCGTGTCGCCGTCTTGTACAAACACGCGTCTGTGTACGGTCGTGGAGAAGCTGCACTTCACAGGAGGTCGGCAAGATTCGGACGCCTGCTGGGGCACAATGCATGTTCGAGTATGTAAATAATAACTTCAAAATGTGTAAAGCAGTTCTAGCTATATTTTCAGTCATCCGTATTCCATTTTCATTGTTTGCCCAAAAAATGAACAAAAACATTAAAATACTGTGGCTTCCTTCAAAAACAGCGTGATAAAGAAGTTTTGATATGAATTGATGTCGAGAAATCTCAGATCGCTTCGCTTCCTCACCCTTTGTCTTTGTTTCTGCAAATGTTTAGTTTTAGACCAAACCCAAATAAACAGTTCAAAAACAAATACTCATATTATTTATATCGTAAATGTGAGATTTAAAAGGCCTACTAGATTAATAATACACACGATATTCTCCAACAATGAAGAAACTCCATTTTAGTTTTAAAGATACCGTATTCAGCATACTCCATCATCTTGTATTAGCTCTCTTCCCCACTGTTTATTTATTGAGTCTGAATCATTTAGGGTAAAGCAGATTGATGGAGGTTTTTAAAATAAACATACCTTGCCCTGAGGAAATGAAGTATAGTGAATAAATGGTATTTCGCTGTAAAAAAAAACAACCTCTTCTGAAATTAATTTGCGCGGCCTTGTCTCCGAAAAGAGGACCGAGTATAAACTGGAGAACGAAAAGAAAAAGTTTGTGCTCACAAACATTTCTTGGTTGTAAAACTGCCGATTTAATTTGAATGCATTTAAAGTTAGGTATTTTTTAAATTTATAACCGATGTTTTATTTTTGAGTGAACCACCGAAAATTCTCAAGTTAAATTGTATTATTGCATCCTAACTTTTTTTGTTTTAAACTTCCGGCTAGTTATGTTAATCTGGAAATTTGTTACGCTTGTCCTTAACCAGTTGAACAAAAATTGGCCCAGTGCAGGAATCATCGCACTGCGACAACCTCCTCAAAAAAGTCGTATTAAAATTTCAGTGGAAATAGAATTGGTTTTTCTAGCTCATGATATTCAGAGACTACAGAAAGGTCTTGGAATCGCTCCAAATTCTGCGGCTCAGCGCCGGCCGACACACAAGAGACTTTTGAGCAGATAATCTCACTGAGAGATCTCTGTTGTCTTCCGGGGCCTGCGCCTCTCGGGGTCAACCATAGATTTGCCTCCATGAGATTTGCATTTTTCCGGCCATCCTCAAGGCTTTTGTATGGACTCCTGCCTAACGATGATATTTTTCTGTCATTCTATCAGTGTTCATTTTTACAACACTTCTCTTTAATTTCACTTCTTGTTTGTTTGTTTGGTTTGTTTGTCTGACTGCTACAAATCTTATAAGCGATATTTAACACACTTCTACCTCTTTGAGATTTTGCACACTTGTGTAAAGTTGGAGACAATGCATGAATTAATTGCCAGAATAGATAATTTTGAAAAAAATTAATTTTATAATAAAATTAAAAAAATTTACTTTTTAATGTTTCATAATAAAATTAGAAATTCTTTGTACATGTGTAATACCGGAGACACTGGATTCTTTAGAAGTGTTGTCTTCAAAAAATAATTTTTAAACGAATGTTATTAAAACTAAGCCTTCGATTTTTGTGTACGGTAAATGTTTGTTCACTCCACTTTTCCGATCAATCCAAAATTGAATATTAATACCCTGGCCGGTATATGGGAGTGGAAATTTGATGTGGTGGGTTGAAATAATTTACACTTAAATTCTAGTTGCGTATTTCTGCCAAACGACAAATGTTAAGGCATAATAACATTCCATATGTGAGGGAATAATAATATTTTTATATAGACGAGGAAGTGCAAATGTTTTTTATCCAGATAAAACATTTCTTTGAAGCTAAACATATACTTGGCTCAAGGCAATCGCCCATGTTTGCGTCAACAAAAGTATGAACTGGTATTGAGCTAAGAAATATTAAAACAAAAGAAACTTCAGTTAATTTGGAAACTTAAAAACTAAAAAACTTAAAAACTGACTTAAAACAACGTTGAACCGTCACGTCATACTCAAACATTGAAGTTACGTTAAAAACAGCCAACTTTTTATCCGAGACCCAGAATCCGAAGTTGGCCAGATTGATCGTGATCGCACGAACGGGAGGGATGAATACCAATGAGACGCTCCACCATCTCATCGACTCCTGGACGAGAGGGCAAGTGGACGGGCCTAGCCTCTTCACTTTGTGACCGCTTTATAAAAATATTCGTCCAAGTCGATCTGGTAAATATTGATTCAAGCAAGCTACGGCTCGAAGTTCGTCTCAATCAATGATCGAATGATGAAAATAAACTGCAGAAACTAAAGAAGGTTGTTACGCAATGGTTAAATGCAGCAGATCATTAGCACAGAATGCTTTTTTAAGTTTATAAGTGAAATAATGTATAGAGTTTCATGAATAACATTCAAAATTACTTATGCAGCTGGCGCTGGCCTCCGCATCTTCAGATCGTTGACGATATTCTTCGTTGAGCTGCTTCGACAGTAATGAACTGATAATATACTTAAAGAATTAATAAGTTTCTGCAACTGTTAAATTCAAACATAATTCAACTATAAGCAAAAACTTGAGGGTACAGAAGTCTCGTAGCGAATTCTTTTCGTTTTTAAAGAGAACCTTATTCTAAAAAACGGTATTCAATAATAGTTATAGGTTTCACAATGATTACACATAACGGAAAACGATGAATCATCGAAGCATTATTCTTTTATGTTTTTTCTTTTTGAGATACAAACACTGCATTTGGAATATTTCAATGATCAGAGTGAATTTTAGGACCGATAATTTAATAGTCACAATAAAAAACTTTATATATCATAATTTAAAAACATGCGCTGTATATCAACCAGGAATTTCAACGTTAATCCTGCTCCAGAGTTTTGCTTAATTAGAGTATTTAGGCCCTTTATTATTATCATTAGACCATTTAATGGCCCTTTTCTCGCGTTAATCATGTGGAGCGGTCGAATCAATCATTCAATTAAGTGGTAAATTTTCAGTTCGTTAGCGTCGATATCCAATTATCAACGTTTAATTAATTGAGCAAAATAAATATCACGGATTTCATGGTTTTTAGGATAGAAGATTTAAAGTTTAGTGATATGCATAAAAATTATTTGATATATGAAAGTGATTAACTTAAAAGACACTTTCTCATAGAAAGTTCACCTATAGCAAAGATTCTTAGCGCTGATGTTGCTGCTCGTATATGATGTGCGTGCAAAATTTAACTATCATGATCTCATGCGATGCGCCATAATAATTATAAAATCGATCCAAATTTTTGCTCATATTTATCAGCTCATATATTTTTGCTCATATTTATCAGCTTTGATCCATATGATGAAAAATAAAGGTCGCGCTATATTGATCAGTCAAAGAATTACAGATTTTTGAAACATTGTATCTTTAGAGTTAGTAGAGTTAGTAGAGTTTCTCCATACAATAGTATGGAGAAAGATACATTTTTTAACCTCAATGGAATTTCACTTAGACAATACGAATAATTTTCCTTAAAATATGTTAAAATTCAATGATGATAATAAAATATTATAGTTAATAAGATCAATGACGCTCTCTAGTTTACGATAATAATTATATAATTATATCCAATTATTATATTACGGCAATAATAATATTCTTGGATGCGTAGATTTTTTATTCTCGTCAAAGGCTTGGCAAGAAGAGGCTTTGCTTTTCCTCTTCAAGGCAGACGAAGCGGCCATCTGTATTAGGCGAACTCGCCCGTCAATGAGGGCTGTTAAATGTGAAGCCTGCTAACGAATTGGCTGATTTACGACGTTCAATATCAACCAAATAACGCAGGCGAGGGCAAAATTCACAGAACGCATTAATATTTATGAGAAAACCAATGGGTTGTGGCTCGCTGAATTTTAAATTAATGTTTGGCGAGGGTTCTGCCAGAATTATGCAAACCATTTCAGTAAGTCAACCATAAATTTTTTAATGCACCATTTGAATTGCAGCTGGAAAAATATTTTATGCCGAGGTCACATGAATTTAAATGACAAATAAAAGAGATTATTTCGTATCGAAAGTTACGATGGCTTCATTCTAAATTATTTTGACCGATATAACACTCTAAGGATATTGATGGAACAAACTATATTACTTAAAAAATTCACAGGAAGTTATTGAAAAGTTCAATGGAGATTTCAACAGGAGAACCAAATCATATTATATATAAAAAACCAATTTTTATACTCATTGCGAAATGATCGCTTGTTCTAAGATATTTGACGGAAAAGCGCGTTTCACCTGTATGGATTCTACAACTTTTATTGAATATTACATTTAAGAGTTAACATTAATTTGGCCTTAGTTTTTACCGGTTTGCATCCTCATTGATGACACTCAATTAATTCTATCCGCTTGACTAGATGAAAAATACTTATCCAAGCTCACGTGATCGCTAATATAGACTGAGGGTAAATTTGTTCACTGAAAATAATTAAAAATTCTGAAATAACTTCTCTAATCCCTTTTTGGAAATTTTAAACTTAATCTAATCTCAGTAAAAACTGCAATCACCACAACAAGGCTCACTTCGGAGACCATTTGTGCCTAAAGCTTTAAATTTTTATGTGCTGAGTAGATGTGCAAATCAATGTATGTTATTATTATTTATATCAATATATTAAAAAACAGCTTATGCTCCAAAATATCTAAATGAAATCGAAAATAAACGCATCCAAAAGTGGTTGGCAATTGATTTGATGATATGTATTTCATGAGTCAAGGGAAGGAAATTTTGAAATGGAAAATGAGTCAAGCGAAAGGAAAGGAAACTCGCCACACATTTATATATTTAAATAGTAATTGATACCTTCCCTTGATGATTGAAAATTGAACTACGTTATTCAGGTTTTAAATAGACATCTTCGCTGAAGATAGAAAAAATATTACTCAGTACTCAAGCGGTGAGTGGCAGAGAGCGCATTTTCTCGTCGACGAAAACTTGAGGTCACGGACGGATGGACAGACGGACGGACAGACAGACAGACAGACAGACATGGCGAGCACAATAGTGCATTTTTTTCCATAAATGAGAAAATGCGCTAAAAAGACGAATTGATTTTCGCATATCCAAAGGAATTCTAGTTTACTCGGGGATAAATGTAAAAAGAAGGGAGAAGCTCTGAGAATAATTCATTTTAATGGCGTATTTTAATACAAGATTCATTTGATAAAATTATTTTGCTCTCTAGTTTCCCTATTAAATTTATTAATAGAAAGTGACCGTATTTTTAATGAGGAGTTGAGTGACAAGGAACGATGCTTTAAATTTGCGAGATCTTTTTAAATTTTATTGAGCACAAACTATGGGTTTGTGCTCATTAAAATTAAGATTAATTTGTAAGTTAATATAAAAAATCCCTTGAAGAGAAGAATAGAGAAATTTGAAACACATTAAAAATACAAGTACAATTCACAGATGGTCGGCATTTTTCGTCGTTCGTGTAAAAAAAAGCCAGGATTAGCAAAGATAAAACTTTAGATGCAAGAAAAATGAAAACAAACAGAAATTAAAATTAAAGTTTTGCATAATGACGTTTTAAAACAACCAGGACAATTTCCCATAAATCAATATAAATATTAGAAATAACATAGTCACGAAAATCGCTCACACTAGTGTCAAATAACTCAGGATTGCTTACAGCTAGGGGTTCCCTCTATGAAGCCTCTCATCATAGAACGAAATCAAAATGTACGTCTGGAGTTTTCAAAAGAACCGGTTTGGATATTGGTCGTCAATTCAATTCGGTGACGGGTCCAAAATTCACATTCTCTGCACTTATGTCAACATTTTCACCTGTTATGCGTCGTACGTAGAGAGCGTCGTCACATGGGAACAGCTTGAATTTGAATTCATCGCTGAAATGAATTCATTTCCATTGCACCGGTGTCTCAAAAACATGTTTTCCTGCAAACTCCCGACGTGATTTTTGGTTTCTCTTTGGAAGGAGAGACTTTAAAATTGAAACTTTAGCATGCAGTCCTACATTATAAAATATTTGATGAACCTCTTTCTCTTAAATGCAATACTGTGTCTTGACGATATATTTTTTCGGAAGATTGCATAAATGTTTTCGAATGCCAGATTTTTCGAGCTGGTGTAAAAATTGAGAAATTCAAGGTATGTTTTCAGGGGCATGCAGTTTTGGTTCCTGCTTCTATAGTTTTGTTTAAATTTAAGTGATTAATTTTTATGACTTGTGAGATGCTCTCGTTTTTTTTTTATTCATAACTGAAGTTCCGGAAATGTCAATAGAGATTTTAACGTTACAAAATAATAAAAAACTATATTGAATGAAAAGAAAGTTTGGTTGAATTGTCACCAATTGAGAACCATAACTTATTCATTTATAAAAATAACAGATTTTGTTAGACAATTTGTGTTTGATGCAAGCGTGTCTCTGTGATTATATTTTAATAAATATCCTGTAATTGGGTCACCCTAGCCTCCCCACCTCATAATTCTCTTGAATTAAAATAAATTAAAAATTAAAAAATGGTGAGTGCTCGAATTCCCCTGCTCACGATGCCAGAAAATATACTGCTTTTTACTTTAACTAGTTCGGGCATAATCATTCATAATCAATGCAATTAGTTCAATTACTTGAACAGTCATTAATTTTTACTTGTTGCAATTTACAGTCTAAATTGAATTAAATTGTCTGGCGAATCTAAAATTATGGTAGTTTGAAGATGTTCTTAAATGCATGTTGTGAATGCAATAAATGAGTGGTGATTCATGAAAAATGAAAGGATGCAGTCGTTAATTTTTTCGTCAAAAATACAAAGATATATATACAGCATAAATATACGTAACTTGAGTTTCTTGACCGAACCATCTTGCACTGAAACTCTGAGTGACGTTTTCATGACTTGAAAGAAGATATTGAGTTATTTTCTTCCGATTTTTTGACATGTATTTCTGATAGATTTCCATTCAAGTTGAAAATAGAACACTTTCAGCACTTTAAAGCATCAGTAAATGCCTTTTCTAATTTCAATAGGGTGTGTGTGTTACTTCTCTCAGTTTTCATCGAAAATATCATATGAAAATAATTATGCACGATATTGTTTTTAGCCGTTTCCTTCAGTCAACGCATTACAAATAAATTAATTTGAAACAGCCGGGCCAGGCTACATCAAATAAATTAGTTAATACTTTTAATGGAATTCAAGAGGCACTTACGTACACATAAAAATCTCTGTATCCGTCTAAAGTACTCATATATGTACGCGCGATATGACAGTATGACTTACAGTCTCTACAGGTTAACAAATAAAATGAATTTTCTTTGATGAAAATTCCACCGAGGATCACGTCGAATACTAAAAATTGGCAACATTGAAGATTGTTGTCTGCATTCTATGTGAGTTACTGACTATCTGAGCCGATTATCAAATAATATGCGTTTAAAAATTACTTTTTAAAGACAACACCTATAAAGAATCCAGTGTCTCCGAAGTTACACATGTACAACGAATTTCTAATTTTATTATCAAATAATAAAAAAATAATTTTTTCATTTTATTTTTAAAATTTATTTTCAAAATTATTTATTCTGTCAATGGATTCATGCATTGTCTCCGAATTTACGCAAGTGTGCAAAATTTCAGATCGATTAGACAGATAGAAGCGTGTTAAATATCTATTGTAAGTTTTGTAGCAAACAAAAATTTTTTTTCTATTTTTTATATTAAAAATACAATTTTATAAATTTTCAAAATTATTTATTCTGTCAATATTGATTCATGCATTGTCTGCAACTTTACGCAAGTGTGCAAAATTTTGGAGCGATTATAGAGGTAGAATGGTGTTAATTATCTATTATAAGATTCGTAACAGACAAACAAACAAACAAGAAGTGAAGTTAAAGAGAAGTGTTGTAATTATGAAAGTAGAGGTTGGCGTGCTTTTAAGACTTGAACTTAATAACTGTGTGATCTGAAAGGAAACTTATAAACTATCAAATTATCGCGAAACCGACCAGGCCAAAGTTTGCATTTTAGCATTTGCTGATCAACGGAAGATTTAAGGCAATTCTGAAAAATGTTCATGTATCAATACAATAATCACTTCCAGGTTACATAACATAAGGTTGTGAGGTACTGCATTAGTAAATAATCAGCAATCAGGTGTAAAATTAATAATCTATTAGATTGCATTCAGACATTATTTTAGACTTAGAATCAATTTTGAGCTGAGATGGTTGAATAAGAGCAAGTAAATTCAAGGAGCGTCATGAGCTGGACCTCTAGCAGACGCCGGTGAAACTTAACCTCAAAGATCTACTCTAAGCCCGCGGCAAGTGTTCCAGTTAACCAGATTACTTCCTCAACTATGGATCTACCGTGCAGTATGACGAAGCTACCGGATGCTTCGAACTTCTGGAAGCTATTACGAGCTCCCAACTAAGTGCTAGGAAGGATCTTGTTCAACTTCGTCATGCAACTCTCACTTGAAACTGCAGTGTAAGTGCGCCTCCCTTGCCACCTTGCGTGCATAGCGGGATAAATCTACCTTCCACTTCCTTGCACTGCTTCTATATTATTATATGACTACTTTTATATATATCAGGGGTATATATAAAATATAAAAAATATTTGGTTACATACCAAATAATCCTGGTATTTGTTATGTAACCCCTGGTATAACTTCCAATTACAGTTATGACTTTACCTTACTTTTCCTTCACCTACGTGTCGTATCCAACCACTTTCCTTCTTTAACTACATTCATAGGTTGCCAGTGCTGAACTTACCTGCTGTTTTCCTTTTACCTCTCACCAAATTCCTGATTTAAGCTATCATACTCATACCGGTAAATACTTTATCCATAGTGTATGCCGCTTCTTCACTGCAATGCACCTGTCATGCGCATTAACGTATCGCTTCAACGTAAATCTCTTTTTACTTTGACTTGACTTCACATATAGCATATTTCAGTTTCTTTAAAGCTACAAATCCGTATTTACTAGTGCCACAATTACTTTTTTCATTAATGAATAAATCACGAATTCAATTATATATTTATTTATCAAATTATAAACATTTTTTAACTAAACTGCTTGGTGTAAGGTCCAAAGTGCGGCGCTGGTGGCATGCAGGCCTGATGCTCGTATGCTCCTCTCATCACGTCAGTAACCCACGACATAAAAGCAGAGCAATCAGGAAGCGAGCACTTACCAAGTGCGGCAGAGATGCAGTCACGAAGTTGTTTCCTTTCCTCCAGCGCAGATGTCCGGGCTCGAGAGGCGGAGGACAATTTTCTCGCTCGCTATCGAAGGGATTGTCAAAGACGAAAACGGATCTTTGAGTCGAGACATTGTCTCCGTTGAGAGAGGCTTTACTATTGGAGCTACTATCTCCAGCAATCGAAGGTTGTGTCGTAGCAATAGGCTGTTGTTCTCTTGTGGCCGGAGACTCTGAGTGGTTAACAATGGAGGCAGAGTTCGATAACCGTGTTAGCTTCCCTTTATCTGCGGCATTTTGCGGAGCAGGTTTTTTCCTAATGGAGTCGAGAAATATTTTGGATGGAGGATCGATGGCTTTTCGATCTGAACCTTCAAAGGATGGCAAGGACGAATTTTCTTTGCCAGATATTTTGTTTGATTTTAAGTCTTGAATGAGACGCTCAAGGGAAGGAGAAAATGGAGGAGGCTGAGGCCGATACTTAAAATTAGTTGACGAAGGAACAGAGTTTGCAGAAACCACTTCACTTTTTTCAACTAAGAGAAGAAGAACAAAAACCGCTAGAAGTGACATTTTAATAATAGTTTTGGTATTTTGGTGGTTGGGAGTCATGGTTGGATGACTAGCATCTGACCAGATGGGGCCTTGATTCACTTGATACGTAGTTTATTTCTCGTGAATTTAGTCCATTCAGTTGACGGTGTTTGGGGTGAAAACATTTTTTCCCTGGCCCAGGTAATCTGAAAAAAAATAAATTTCATTGAAATTTTCAAGTTATTGCGCAATGTTTAGTAGAAAGTAGTCGTATGTAAGCAAGGTATATAGAAAACCTTTCTTTCTAAGTTTAAGTGATAGCGAATTCGCAACCTTTGAGAGTTACAGAAAATGATACCGAAACGCAAGAACTTACTGTATTAATAATTAAAACAAGGTTGTTTACTAGATAGGCCCAAAATGATGGACTAAATATGCAAAAAGTAACACAGCAAGGAATAAATAAAAAACTTTACGATCAACAAATTATTTTTGTTCATGCAACAAGGAGGTGAATGAGGAAGACCTCAATAGTGTGTGAAATGACACTAAAATGTATGGATGTTACCGCTGCACATTTTGTAAGATTGAATTTGCTACCTTTATATTTTATAGTTGTGGTAAAATATATAATACGTTATTTTATATACTCGTAATCATAAATGATAATTCCATGATGTAATATGTTCCATAATTTCCTTTATATTACGTGTATAATTCTCTTAAACTTTGCTGAAGATTCTGGTAATGACCGGACGCATTAGGCAGAATTACTCGCCTTCCCGCAAACTAAAAGTTTGGATTGAACGATGCAGAGAATATGGCGTCTTAACGACTTTAGTTTAAATTAATTCAAATGCATTTCTCTACGCAAATTTTTGTGCGACTAACGTATGGATTACAAGTTACCAAAGCTTATACCATTAAAGATACAAACTTTTCAGTCTATGTATACATGTAACCGAAATTTTCCCCATCATTAACGTGATGACGTCAAACTTTCGAGGAAAGAAGCAAATTTCAGTGGGGCGTTCGAGTTGCTCGTTTGGGGAACGTTAGGTGACGAGTTAGAAACAACGATCTCATTTTTTGTTCTCTCTCATCTTGAGCTAAGCACCTCACCTCGGTTTCATGCTTTCATGGCAGAGCACTGAAAGTCCCCGGAGGCCTCGCCCAACTTTTCACTCCTGCTACTCGCGTGCAGGCAACTAACAGTGCAGTAGAGAGCAGCACAATTTATCAGAGACACCGAGGTACGGACGCGTGCTGCCTTTAACCACTCACAAACGACACTGGAGACGATGACTGCATGAGGGTCAGAGGTACGGGGCTGGCAAAGCTAAAATGGGGGAGGGGAGGGAACTGAGCACAAGCGGGTCGCAGGGGAAACTATAATGCAAAGTGAGGTCAATGCAAATCGACAGGGACATATAGGAAGAGGACGTGGCTCCCCCTCTCTGTTTTGGGGGTCACTATGAGCTGTTTCCACTTGAACGGTTACACCTTAGAATGCAATCTTTTATTATTTCAAATGTGTTACAAAATAGGGTTTTTAATCGGGAAGACTTTAAAATAGAATTTATGTGTAGATGCAAGTATGGTGCAAATGCAAAATGAATTTGAATGCGGACATTTTCTTCGATTTACATTAAAAATCATTAATATTCGATCATGCCATATTTTTCTCCGACGTCAATAATTAAAGCATAAAAAATAAATTCCAATACTTGAAAAATGTAAAAAAGTTAATTAGGATCAAAATATACGAGAGAATAGTTATGTATGTATGTATGTATGTATAAAGAAAATATAAGTGCAGTCAGTATTTTAAAGTTGTTTGTAATCACTATTTGGAATTCACAGGAAGGGATGCAAAAAAAAGAAAATTTTAATGCAAGATTTTAAGATTACGAGCAACTTTCGAACACGACATTCGTGTTCGTGTGAGATGCCTGGATTACAGAGTAACTATATGATTCTTTCACAGGGTTTCGTGTGTGAAAATAACTGCGAGAAAGAATTTACTGAGAGATAGAAATATTGAAAGCGAGTGGACGATGTGAGAGGGTGGTTCTTACAGAGGAAAACAGAGTGTGAGAGGGAGAGGCGCTAGGAGCGAGAGGAAGAGGCGCTAGGAGCGAGAGGGAGAGGCCCTACGAGCGAGAGGCCATCAGTGAGGGGTAGTGAGGACATGCTGGTAGTGAGAGCGCATGTAAGGGGAAAAGAGAGTGGGTTGTGTCGTGAGGGGAAGGAAGATGAAGGGAATGTGTGCTGTGGTTGAGCATTGCAAAGAGGCGAGCGCTGTTCTGTGCACATTTGAGTGGGCAGGCAGAGAAATGGGCGCTTTGTGCGCGCGAATTCTAATTTGTTTCGTGCATCCGGAGGTTGATGGTGAATATTAATATGAGCTACTCGTACATAAACTGCAGATAGTTAGATGGGTATGGAACCAAATGTTTTTGGGGGATTTCATTCTGGAATTCCCGGTGTAATTCATGTTAAACATACCAAATTAAGTGTCCTTGTTATTAATATTTTACAATGTAATTATTATTCTAATTAATATTTTTGTAACTATATATGGAATTATTATTTATTTCTATTTTTAGTAATTAATATTATACAACCGTAGGAATACGCCCACATAAAAGGAAGAAAGCGCAATAAACGGCAGGGAAATGGACAGTAAAAAGTTGCAGAGAGAGATGCAAAAATTGCATCGATGCCATTAGTTGATTGATGCACAGATCGTTGGAAAAATAAGCTTTTTGTGCTACTCCTGCGTAGGTTATGGCTCGTTATAACTGCACTCGCCTCATGCACAAACTTCCAATTTCTCATGACGTTCTGTTAATGAAATAATATACCTTGCTTACTGCATTTGGTGCGCGATTTATTCAGCACTGTAGGAAGTGACATTCGGTTTCCGTTGTTGCGTGAAATAAAAATTTCAACACGTTTTCAATGATATGAAAAACGTTTAACATTTAGTAACTGACTTCCAGGAAAAACAGAAACAAAGATAAATTTCAAAACTATTATAAAAAATGTCACGAAAGACTCATGCACACACCAACTTTGTCGTTCCATATATGCGACTCAATGAGAACAACTGCATTTATTTGAACTCGCGCTGCTTTTGAATTCATTTGCATTCATAAACAAAAACAAGCGCGCCCCTTCTAAGCCGCAGCACAATGGATCCTCTTCAATGTGATTCCCAGGAGGGAAATAAATAAAAATATCACAGTGTTGACTTGAATGAGAACAATAATTTGTTTGCGCTGCATGTACATGCCTAATGCAAAATTGAGTTGCGAGGTTATTTGCAGAAGTTCTGGATTGGTTAGAATGCTGGCATGAATAATGAATGTTCGTCGAGAACTCGTATAGCATGTTAACTTCTGGTTCAGAATTCGGGTTTTCCTGTGAAATTTCCAGCAGTTTATCAGAATATGAAAGTAAACTATTTTTCAACGGTGGACAAAAGTCATATATTTCTATTGGTTCGCAAGTATACAACGCAATGCAAATGAAATTTGAACGTCACAAACATCAGGACAAAAAATATATTGCGAATATATTTTGGTGTGCGGGTGAGTGGAAAGCGATGCCGAGTCTACGTCGATGCTATTTGCACCTTGACAAATTGAAGGAATTCTTTAGAATCGTCAAGATGTCACGGTAACGACACTGCATGGGTCAGCGATGGAGCTAAAGCGAAGTCTTCAATAGTGGATACCATCCCGTGGAGACTCAACTCTGTCTATAACTCGTCTTGTTTTTGTATAAAATTGTCTTGAAATTAGTCGAAAAAGGGCGACAACGTTTTTTCATCTCTATATAATACATTATGAGGCTTAAATTGTACTCAAATGGAAAATGAAATCATTCTTTTCTTATTTTGCATTGGAGGGTCGAACGAAAAGCACCCATTGTCTACGAAGGGAAGACCAGGCGTTCATTTCTGTCCAGAGTCTTTTTTTATCCTGCACACACCCA
Organism: Hyalella azteca; assembly: GCF_000764305.2. Lineage (NCBI taxonomy): Eukaryota > Metazoa > Arthropoda > Malacostraca > Amphipoda > Hyalellidae > Hyalella > Hyalella azteca. The sequence continues at coordinate 122,484 of NW_025943257.1, read as the reverse complement.
AAACCACAACCCGAAATAAAGAAGCTTCTCATACAGAGAGGCTTCAAATTTACATGACTTTTGTATTTGTTGGGAAGAATTTCGTGTATTTTGTGAGCTGTTGAATATGTTAATGAAATATGCTGAATATGAATATGCATTAACATATTCAATATGCTGGATATGAATATTGAATATTATAATGAATATAAATTTTGTGACCTGTTGAAAATGTTGTTAATTTGTATGTTCGAGACGTAGAATATTAAAATTTTGTTAGCGTTGATTGCATAAAAAATTTTAAAAAGTGAAGCTCCCTGTAACGGTTTCCCTCATACAGCCTGATACAGGTTATGAATTCACAAATTCAAAAGCCTCATTTGAATTTTCTTCCTGATCTTGGGTGTCATATCTGAATGCGTCAGTAATAAAACTCACATGTATTTGACAATCCTTCCATCCTAATACGAGCTGGAATTTCATCAACGAGGAAACAATAGGATTAACAACCATGGAAGAGGAGCACAATGAGTTTAATTACGCGCTCTGCTCGCCGCGGTGAACAACTGGAATGCAAATAAAAATCACCACAGAGAAACTTTCATTAAACATTATATAGGAGGAACGACCAATTAACAATTAAATGGAACGGACAAACAATTAACAGTTAAATGGAAGGAGCAATCAATTACCAATTAAATCTGAGGATCAATCAATTAGCAATTAAATGAGATGACCAATCATTTAAAACTTGAAAGGGAGGAATAATCAATTACACTTAAATGGGGAAACAATCAATTAACAATTAAATAGGAGGAGCAATCAATTTACAATTAAATAGAAGGAGCAATCAATCAACAATTAAATGAGAGGACCAATCATTTAACAATTAAATAGGGCAAACAAACAACTAACAATTAAATTGGAGGAGCAATCAATTAACAATTAAATGAAATTACCAATCAATTAACAATTAAATAGACGGAACAATCAATTGACAAATAAATAGGATGAGCAATCAATCAACAATTAAATGAGAGGATCACTCAATTAACAATTAAATGGGAGGAACAATTAATTGACAATTAAATTGGAGGAACAATCAATTTACAATAAATGGGGTGAACAATCAATTAACAATTAAATGTGATGACCAATACATTCACAATTAAATGAGAGGAACAATCAATTGACAAATAAATGGGATGAACAATCAATTAACAATTTAATGAGAGGAACAATCAGTTAACAATAAAATGGCAGTATCAAACTGCGCTTCATGTCCTATGTTGCGCCTCAATGGTGACGGCACGTTATTCAATTATACTAAATAATTCAATTAAATAAATTACGATGAAGTGTTTCTTGCTTGATTTTTATTTTATATTCATATTGTGTTTACAGAATTTTAAAGATTAGGTGGAAATCCGACTAACTAAGATACATTGATAACCAAATCACGTTATAGAATAATAAAGCGCGATGGCATGACTTTTGATAACGAACTGTTACCGAACCAATCAAGACTCTGCATCACGGCGCTCAGCTACGATAGTCGTTTATGGAGTTTCTTAACTATTACTCGGTTCAATAACTCCCCTCTTAAATAAGATACATGTCTGAAATTTAGAATGCTATCCTGACTAATTATTTTCAATATGCAGAAATTAAGATAAATTATGTAAACTTTTTATTGTTAACAAATTGTCAAATTGTTTGTTTATAATTGTAATTGTTTCAATATGTAACTGAATAAGTTAGTCAGGTTCAGCAGGTAAGCTAATATTCTTTACATGTGTTGTTCGAAGAATTATGTTCCGATATTGACGAAAGGAGTATCGATAGCGTCTGTTTCTTTCGAAGCGAGAAGAAATTTTGTCGCGTGGAGAAATTGCAGCGCAATTTTTTTTAGTTTATAGCCGTGGCCCCTGGTGTTGGTTCTTGTTTCAAATTCTAGTAATCCTTCGGGGACCTTGTATAAACCATGAGCATACATGTATACTTCTATGAGGTCCTCACGCAGACGAAATATTTTTGCTTGAAACTTGAGACCCACGACTAATTCTATTCATTGCTTAATCGAAATAATAGCAAAATAATTTTATAGACAGGTAATCTTAAAAAAATTAAATAATACTATTAACTATCGACATGAATAATTCTGTTGTTGAATGCAAATAGTGTTGAATTACTTCCGCATTGTAAACCTGAAAAAAAACTTGAGTGATCAGAATTTGTACGAGCGCCTTGATAGAATATTCTCTTAATGATTAAATTAATACATCAATAACTTATGCAAATATTTAAATGAATATTTGTAGGCATGTATATGAGTGTGACGAAATCTCAATGCCAAATAGACGCTAGGATGAATACGCTGCATCTTTTTGTTTATGTTAGTCCTCAATTGTTTTTTAACTTGGAATATAGAAAACGTTTCTGAAGGCCCACTTAGAATTGTGGTCTCTATGCCATCAACGAAGTTAGCAATTTACCTTGAAAATACACATTGAAAATGTTTGACTTAGTACGATGTAATCTATCAAATATTTTGCTTTGCTTGTTTATGATGCCTTCATATGTGCCCTAATCATTGAAAATCGCGAATTTTAACGATACAAGCACACATGATGTTGCATCTAATGCGCGGTGGTGGAACAGCTCCAGTCTTACGTGATGCTGACATGATCTTTGTTATTCAAGTTGTTGGCATAGAAGCCGTTAAAATTTCAGGCTTTGCAGCTTCATAAAATATCTATAGGTATGTTACAGTGCCAAGGAGAAGTTTCTGGTCAAAGAACAATATAATATTTTTTTAGAAGGTGAGGAATCATCAGATTACTTAAGAATAATTAATGCCCGGGGAAGTCGTTTGATTCAATAAATCATCGAAACCTCAACCATCTCCACGGGTCTTTGAGCGCTGTTAGATGAAAATTTGCGTCTTATTAGATTTTTCATCTGAGACGAGACAATACTAAAAACTTTGTCCCGAATAACACTCAAACCTAGGTAATTTTATTTTTCAGGAGGAAATCAGGCACGAAGCCGAAATGAGGCAAGACTAAATTTTTAACTATAAAATTATCCGAAATTATCCTTTTAGAGGGGATAGAACAGTTTGAAACGAAATACCGGTTAATGCCTGATATAAAATGCAAATAAAAAAATTTTCCACTTATTTTGATACTCTTTGTCAGTTTTTATCTTCTCACAAAATGTCCAGAAGAAAAGTTAGGAAATTCACTCAAACAGTTGCAGACGTGAGATACTCATTACGAAAGAAAAAAGTTAAAACGTGTCGGCGTGCCCAACTCTCCAGAGAATACATCAATGAAGCACAATTTGTGTTCATAGTTTTTTTTAAACTTCTATTGCCGCCGGCATTAGCAGCTTCTGCTGCATAGTTCATAGTTCAACCATTGTTCAAGCTCTTACTTAGGCTAACGATTAGGAACACCGATTGACTCCCCATTGACCCAACTTATGAAAATCCCAGGAAAATTGTGCTTGTCCTGCAAGGCACGTTTTCACTCAACATTCACATTTTCCAAAAATGAAGACTAGGAGGGCAACATGGGCAGCGTCCCCCCCCCCTTTTTTTACACTACATTTTTTATGAAGTTTTCATTGATACGAGGTGGTTCGTTGTTTTGTTTAACGGTACAACTAATGAGGAATGTATGATGTGAATTAGACGCCTATAGAGTTATTCAATATTTAATGAAACACTATTTTGTAAAGTGTCAAAATGGGCCCATTGCCCCACCCCTGGGGCAATGGGCCCATGGGCTTGGGGCAAGGCGCCCACTCTTGGTTCCTTGACCACAATTGCATATTTTTCGTTTAAAAATGATAAAACAAAACTTTACAGTTAAAAAAAAGAAAAATGTAATAAAAAATATGACATTCATTCATGCATTAACAACTCAAAAAATCATATCCTTAACTTAAAAAAAATACTCCTGGCTTAAAAAATCTATCACAGACGTGGAGAAAAATATTTCATTGACATAAAATCTATATCCTTGACTCGAAAAATGTATCCTTGCGATAAAAAATTCGTCCTTGACATGAAAAAATGTTTCCTTGACTAGAAAAAATATATTTAGTTGATAAGAAAAAAACTTCGTTCCAGTTTCGTCCATAATCCAGATATTATGTGCAGAGAATTCGGACCCAATCGTGATTTCAGCCAACACCATAAAAACTCATCAACTTTTGGCTCATTGGTGTTGACTGAAATCAACTTTTGGCAAGGCAAGAGTCAACAACTCGATAAGGGGTCATAAATGCGCATAACTAGAAACTAAACCTGCTGCCTTGAGGCGGCATATAAAAAAATCATGCAATATGAAGTGTAATTTGTAATTCAAAATGCTAGTCATAGTTTTGAAACGGTCATTGAGACAAATCTAATGATGTTTAACACAAGACTTTACCATGGGCGCTTACCCCGTGACACGCATGGGCCCGTTGCCCCACTAATATCATTTCAATTTATATCGTGTCAACATTTTATTTTAAAAGCTAATAGTCGCAAACACTTAGCAAAAACGTAAATCCGTACACTTCATCCCAGTGAACTGTCGACCGGCGGTAGAGAACACGGACCAATATCTGCCATACTTAGCGAGAAACCCGATATGGGCCCATGACCCGCAGTGGGCTCGCTGCCCCATGTTACCCTATTAATTTAAGTATTTTTATTTTTAAACTTCGAAATCAAGTTAATCATAAGACGACATAATAAATATTAAGGTATTAACTTGGTTACGGTGGATGCATGAAGATCGGTTTGTTATCAACTTTGTTCTGTATTTTTATTCTGTATTTCCCGCCCTCTCGACGCTCAAATTTTCGTTCTGTTGCTCATGGCGGCGAGTCCGAAAGGTTGAATTTCATCGCAAGCAGCGAGTTGCGGGTTCGATTACTGCTAGATATGACGATTCTGGTAAAAATGCACAAATCGGTGGACGGAAGTTTGAGATTAGCAAGACTGGAAGAGTTAATTGCGGGTTCAAAGCCTCAGTAATCTGCAAAAATTATGTGGATTCAAGAATCGTTGACAGACGGCCCGTCGCCGATGAATTTCTACAATACGAATTTCCATGAACTTTTCAAGGAGCTCGGCGCAGCAAGTCGCTGTGGGAGCATCACCGTGCGCGAGTGACCAAGCAGGCACCGAGACACTCGTTCAGAGGTCAGTATCAAGTATCAAGCAATATTATAAGATAATATTTGTATATTAATTAACTGATAAAATGTAAAAATGAACTGAATGCAATGTTCAGCCGTATTATCTTGATTAATAAAGAAATTATGAATGGAGACCATTTTTTCTCGAATAATCTTACTCCTACTTTTGCGGTATCACACCTCCAGGATCCATCAACAGAAGGAAGGTCTCAGTTTGCGGTATCGTATCTCCTTGCTCTGTCAACAGGAGGGAGGTCTCAGTTTGCGCTATCGTATCTCCTTGCTCTGTCAACAGAAGGGAGGTCTTTCCTTGCTCTGTCAACAGGAGGGAGGTCTTACTTTGCGGTATCGTATCTCCTTACTCTGTCAACAGGAGGGAGGTCCAAGTATCTGATATACTCGCACACCATCGGCCGGGTGCGATTTCAGCTAAGGATATCGCTACATTCCAGTACACTGTCATTTATCTCAATCAACGTCGGGGTGTCAGGCCAGCGAGATAAGGTCGCCGTGTCGGCAGAGTTCAATAAGAGCCTTTACTTCCAAGCGCATCCGAGCTGGGTTTTCTTCGCTACACGCTCATTTTATAGGCCGTTCGATCTTATTTCCTTAACAGTTACAGTGAAACAATGCCGCATTTAAACTATTTTAATCTACTTGGCTAATAATTATAAATAATCAATGAATTTCCCTTTTACGTTACGCGACACAGATCATAGATATCCAAGAATAATTGATTTTTAAATAAAAATTCAATAGATGATCTCATGATTATCTCATAGAGAACAATAGCTCCAAAAGAAGCTAAGAATATTTAAATTTAAGTTCATCTTGAATTGCCACAAATAAAATTACCCAGCAAGCTGTGCTACCGCAATTTTCAAAGCGCTGAAGTTTAGGTTTGTTGAGAACTCGGGAAGCTTTAATCGAGTCTTGAAGACGGACGTGTTGATCCGAGCTTGAAGGATTTAGTGGACATTAACGCAGACGCTTATTGAGGATACAGGGAAGCTTGGCCTGTGCTGAAGGTGGATAAACACTTGTGCATGGAAGGAGTGGATGTGCATGCAATGGATGGGTGNATCGATAACGGCGTTGAAGCTGACGAAATACAAGCTGACAAAATACGCATATTTACGATGACTTGCAGTTCATATCGATAACGGCGTTGAAGCTGACGGAACACAAGCTAATAAAATACGCATATTTACGATGTCTTGCAGTTCATATCGATAACTTGGCGTTTGGTCCTCGAACGCAAGATGACTACAGACGGCAGGCCAGATCAACTGAAGTCATTCTAACAATGAAGTAATTATGAAGTAATGAATGAAGTAATGTGTGATATTGCGAAATGAATTTTACAATTTCAACCATAGAGCGTTATATATTTTTCCACTCCTCGTGACTATGAAAATTGAGTTAGATAAAATTGGGGAATAGAAAACATTTTCGCTCGGGGCCTAAGCGTTAAATTAAATAAGCGATGATTAAGTATTTTCGATGATAACCTGAAAATCCTGACACGACTGAAATTCTACAATAAAATTCATCAACAAATGCTGAAATAAAACCAAAAACAAATTTGTTCTATCGCATGTTCGTCTCATGCTCAGACTGAAGCAATTAAAAATATTACAGCGGGATGATATAGGAACATCTGTATTTCTCACGCTCAATAAGCAATGTTTGGAGGTAACATCTCCTGGACTTGCTATTGAGTTGATGTCGTTGGGCAGAATGACAAACGGTCTCCCGAGTGCCTGGACGTTGCTGGCGCTCTGTAAAAAATGTGTCCCGCTACGCTCTTGTCGCGAGCTCGTCTGTTGGTTCCTCGTGTAACTTGTAAATGCTACGTTAATTCCTGCACAATTAAGTTGTCTCAAGAGGGACATTTTTATCCGTGTGTTTAATCTGCGTTGTTAATGTCGTCGTTGGAATTCGAGAATGTTGGACACGATAAAAAATTACTTTTAAGGGACATAGTTAAGTGACGCGTCAAGTGTTGGGGCCAGACTACGGTAGATAACCAACATCTCATTCCTTCTTAACTGTATTCTGTGTGTAATATTTAAACTCGCCGGCAGTTGGCTAAATACTTTTTATTTTAATTGTTTGGAAAAGTCATTTCATACTCTACCCGCTTGTTGCTCAGAAAAATTAAAAAAATCATCAAATTTACTTTCAACTGTTGAGTTGATAATTCCAACAGGTTTCCAATAATACATCAACTAATTCATTTAAGAATAACATGCATAGAATTAATTTTGTGTGTATATAATATATAAAATTAATAATACTGTTTTCAAATTAACATCACGTAAATATACAATATAACTCCAGAAATAATTTGAAGCTGTCGTGGGTATAGTGGCAGCCCACAGGTTCGGTACTTAATGAAGCACCGTTGTATTAAAACAGTTTATTGCACAAATTACAGTAAAACATTGCACAAAAAACAATTCACTCTCGCGGACTTATAGTGATATCTGCAAATCGACAATATCTAGTTTCAACATGCCGTCTCACTAGACCCTTGTTGCCGTACTGAAGTCCACTTGCATACTACTCGATCGTTCCTAATCCGCAATCTCTATTCTTGATTTTAACTTTCTCTAAAACATTTGTACAATACTAATTCTAATTTTTTACAAATTTATAATAACTATATATTTAATATATTTCAACAGTAAAATACAATTTACAACAAGCCCTCTACAAAGCAAAACAAATTCTCAATTACATGCTCAGTCAATGAAGTTCTGAAAATAAATAAAATTTTTAACTCTGACTCAGGCAAGATGCCGCTGAGACCGTAAAACTGCCCAAAATCTAGACCGTAAAACTGCCCATGAAAATTCCGCAAATTCACGAGCCGGAGCCTCATGATGGTTGCACGACTTTCGTTCTTTCAGTACGCTGCCCGAAGGAAAAAAATTCTGGAATTTCGTCATTTCGACATCATCCATGGCCTTTCAGAGCCCGAACTTTGTACTTCCCCCAGTGCAGAAAAGAACCTTGCAAAAGCTATGCAAATGAGCCTGGCCAATCGATCAGGTTGACTTAACCGAGCACGGTACTAAAGTACAAAAAAAAATGACACAGAACTTTTGGCATCGTGACACCAGCTTGTTTTCAAGGACTTTTATGGGTGCCATGCATTTGAAGGGCCACGCTTGAAATTTGGAAACATTTTCTGTGAAATCGCTGTCGCTAGGCTCTTCTCCGTTACCAGATATCCATATTTCTTCTTACTTGGTCGGCATTAATTGTGTCCAATATTTTTTTCCTATGTCGTTCCCTCGCAGTTTGCAAAGAAAGGCATATTATGCCTCAAATATTTTTTTACATCTGTCAAGTGAATCGCAAAAAATATTCTCTACTTGCTTGAGTTTGTTTTCAGTTATTTTCTCTCTTCAAACGATGTTTTCACGAGCGCCAAGGCTTTTCGTAAATTATTACAAAACAGCGAGCATGATTTTTCACTTCGTTTTGCGGCAGCTTGGCGGAGCTTAAAGAAACAGAACGGGAACTATATTCAGTTGGTTTGCTTTGAACGTATAATATATCAAATGTTAAACTTTCATTTTTCGGAAACATTTGATTTAAATAATTAAACTTTCTGTCTTTGATCTATTTGATTACTATTTGAGCAAAAATCGAATAGAGCGGCGTTGTTGAACGGTTCCACTTAGACAAATATCACTTGAAGGCAAAAGGTTTTGAATAATTTCGATGACGCAGACGGCTTCGTTCATATGCAAGCACCAGGAAACAGCCTATTTACTCTATTGCAAAACTTTTTCATATTCGAAACCGAATATATAGCGTATTTCAGAATTTATTGAATGTCACAGTAGTCAAAGTGCTGCTACAAATGAAAATGGAATATGCTCCATTTCAACATTCATTCATATGAATACTTTTTTACTTTCTTTTAGATAGGAGAAGAATTGAAACTTAAATGATTATCTTGAAATTAAAATATATTATTCCGAACTATTCTTTCCTCTCTTTGAAAACCTATCTAGATCGAAGCTAGAAGAATTTCGCATAAGGTTATGTCGTAAATCCATAAAAAATCTAGAAGAAGTTAAACGCAATCGCGTAAAATATAAAATAATCCTCGACCTTCTAGCATAATAATTTTAGAGTTTGTTTACGATTGATGCTGGAGTTTTTGTCTGGATCGCGCCATTGGAGCAGCGGCATGTGGAGATCACACGTACGGCAAAGAGCCGCCATCTAATCATAAAATTCACGTTAAAAGCCCATTAAGTTCCCCATAAAGAAGCTCAATAGGACTTTGTGCTGGCAACCGAGGGCGCTAGGTCAAAAAAACATACCATGGAGGCTTATACGAGGAATTTTCAGCAGCCCAAAGTGCGGGAAATATATAGGTGATTTTCCTAGAAATTATTATCGCGATAATAAATTCCTTACACGTTAGAAATTACTTGGTTTAATTATTAGGATCTATATGTTGAGCATAAGAATTCGAAAAATTGCAAGCCTTTTATAAATAAAAGTTAATCACACGTATGTTTAAACTTAAGCGATTGGTATCACGGAAACCATTATTTTGTGCTCCGCGCAGCAGATATCGCAGCACATTTTTTCAACGCTACTTATTAGCATGGAATCTGTGCTACCATGCATTCTAATTGGGACCTTGAACGTGAAAATCAAAGTTACCGACAAATAAAGCTCTTACTTCTCACGCCGCATAAACCTGAAATATGAAACACAGGGTTACTCTACATCATTGCCAAAGACTCCCCGGAAGCAAAAGCCCAACGTGACGAATAACTATATATCAAAACAAATGTAAATAAAGGTTATGTAAATAAAGCATTGTTCAATGAATCAAAAAGCAATTTATTATTTCAGTTACTAGTCGCTCAACACGAGTTAATACGGATAGAAAATGACTGAGATACGGGAATTGCGTTAGCATAAATTCCGGTGATGATTTCTGAACTACAGTAAAATATCGCTGACGAGTAATTGACAGGTAATTTAAATACGTGTTATTTGCTTTAGAAGAACCCTTAGCAGTTGCAAGATTATTCATCGCAAGGTAACATAGCTAAAAATACCGAAGACCTATATACTAATAATATCCAACGAACTGATTGGTATTGTGTGATTTTCCTTTCACTTCTAATGTGGGAGCAATCATCGCAAGAGTTTGAAATACTCAGAACATTCAAGAAGCAAGGAAAGTGTCAAAGGGGCCCGGGACCTCTTATAGATAGAATCTCTGATTTATTTTATTGCGGCACCTCTACGTTGCAAACGTGACGAAAAAAACTACGCGTTATTTTACTTCCGTGTTCACGAAACTCCATTAGCGACGATAGAAAAAATATTGTGAAGTTAAGAGGCGTCGTGTCTGGCGTGAGAGCTTTAGTGACGTGCTAAGCTCACACAAACGGCTCTGATCAGCCTATGGCTATATATTATCTTACATACACCCTATATATTGTCTTATATAAACCTTGTATATTATCTTACACATATACGATATATTATCTTATATAAACATTGTATATTATCTTACATACTGTATATACTATATATTATCTTATATAAACCCCATACAAACCCTATATCATATCTTACAGGTGAGCAAGGATGTTTCAGTGATGTCACTATGGTCGATTAAATACACCAAGCTTAAATCACGTAGAGATGCCTGTGGTATTTATCTAACTTTATTAGTTTAAAGATATTTCCTAAAGCCCAGGAAAGTGCAATGAGGGCTAGAAGCCAAAAAACATAAGTGAAAGAATTTAAAATAATACGTAGCACTTGGCAAAAGGTAAATGCTTTCCGAGTATCGAATTAAATGTCGGCACAGATTGGGAAATCAAATTTTCACGCGTGCAGGTCGCAACTCTTCCAGATGCGGTTTTGTGGTCAGCAGGAGCCCCAGGAGAAGCTGTGACAGCCGCACGCTGCTTCTTCTTTGTCTTTTTTTTACTGCCTCTGAAAAACGCACTCAAGTCGCCTGCAAAGAAAGACGGGAAGTTAATTAAGGTGTCACACATGCCAAACGCTCCGCTGCGCTCTTATGAGGAACCTATCATCCTATTCACGCATTCATGTAGGTTATGAACTGAGTTATTAGATTTTATTTGACTCAAATGGATTTGAATGAGTTATTGCAAAGTTATATATTTAAATCGAAACCCATATTGGAATCTATGCCGTGAATTTGAGTTAAATTGAAAAGCCCTTGAGTCTCACAGTGCTTTTCAAAGTTAATTCGATAATATAGAATTATGATTTTCGTTTTGGAGACGAAACAGTACACATGGACGATCGAACTGAATTTAATTTCCTAAAATTCTTAAAATTCCTGAAGCATGCAGGACCATCGCCATCAAACCCGCAATTCGACAATCACGAGCATCAAACCGAATGATTTGCCTGACTGATGGAAAGGCGATCTATCGATCAACGGGCGCGATGGTCGGGGGCAAACCGTGTATCAATGATACCATTACCACTTCAATCTGTCCACAACGCGAAATTAATTTTGAGCGAACAACGTTCATTAGAGCCCCTGGAACGCGACGGTGCAACGTAATTGTTCGCTTTGAAGAGCTAATCGCATTCTCTTGTTTTGTCGCTCATGCCGGAGCTTGGGGGCGTTTTACATGGCAAAAGCACCAAGAGATTTTATGACAAATTTTATTTAATTAGAACTGATGCATTAGCTAGGACCATGTAATTATGAATGATTAAGCTGGCTTGAAAAATTCGTTTATGTTGTGCTCGTTGATTACTTTTAGTTGCGGAAAAAAACGTTGCTACATGAAGTCATGAATGAGAATGAATAACTCAAGCCGTGCGTCATGCGAAATACTGTATAATTTTAGTTATATTTTGTCTGTTATTTTGTTTTTTGTTATTTTATCTGTTTGTTTGTCTGTTATTTTGTTTTTGTTATTATTTGTCACCAACCATGTCTTTAAAACGAAACCAAACCTAAATAACGTCATGTCTTCTGGTGAATTAAATGCATATTATTATATGAATTAAGTGCAAATATAGCAACTTTAAAAAGTACCTCCATAACGGCAGTCTCAAGTTTGCATTACATATGAACAGAGCGCTCGGATATGAGCAATACTGTGCAGCAGCAGCCGCGTAGCAGCGCAATTCAGGTGTCATTTGTTTGCCCAGGGTTGCGCTGGTAACAAGCAAGGCGAGCTTTCATCACTGCGGTGATTCTTTTACTGATCATTGTTTGGAGTGACCATTGAATCACGTGTCGTAATTTTTATATTAGTTATTTGCACCTTACGCCCTGAATTTCATGAAGCTACTTTCTTTCTCGTTGCACACTAGTTGGTGTTGCGTAGATTTCTGCTGCATTGTGTCTTGGCCTGATTATAAGTGGCGGGTAAGGAAGCTGGCGCATACTCGTAATTTCTGTGGTTGCCACATGTTTACCACCTATGGACATGGCTTCAATTTTGACAATTTGTGTACCTCTCCTCCTTTTAAAATGTATTAGATAAATACTGTAACACATCCTGATAGTGTTGCTCTGTGGCGGTTCTTGTTTGACGTTTAACCCATTTTTTGTATTAGATTATTCCAGATGGACGTGGGCATATGATCACAGTCTTATCTCTTTTGGTTCACATGAAATATAATCGTCTGCGAGTTGGTGCCGGAAGGACTTGGGTTGTATAGGAAATAATCATCTAATTCAAGGTGGATTCGGAAGCTCCCTGATGTGGTAATCGCCTAGGGAACTGATTAGCCTCTACGGTTTACTTGAATCTTTACGAATTGAAAAATGGAAACTTCATGTGACAACAGACGTTCTAGTTGGTAACAGCTAAAGTTCTAATTTTATCAGGTGGAAGGACGGTGGAAAAAATTGATGCTCCCCAGGAATATCAAATTTTGCATTGGTGTCTTGCTAGAATTTTAGTTAGGTTAAACTTTATTTGTTGACCGTATTTTTTAGGCATAATGCTATTTTTATGGTTAGGTTCTGGGCGTTTTCCAAGAAAACTCTATGGCCTGGTTTCCGCTACTTTAATTTAATAATCAGTCGTCTTGCTTCTTCACTATCCCGTTAGGGCAGCTTATACATGTTGGAAGCTCCCCCACAACAACAGCACCGCTTGGTCTGGAGATGCATCTGCACCGAGATTGATGAAGCTATTATGGCGCCCGCCTGGACAAAACGGCGTCGTGTGACAGACTGCTCCCATTGCGCACTCACATGCACGCCTCGCATCAATTAGGGCGCAAAACTGCGCATGTTTGCTCCTGAATGCCGTGTGTCCGCTCCACTCATGTGCATTTGGTGATTTCCAGTATTAGGTATGCGTACTGCGAAGTTTTTCTGAAGTAGTTTCCAAAATAGCTGCGATTGCGGTTACTATCTATAATCATGAATTCAATTTTTTGGCAGAAAGTGAAAATGTTTGAGCCCTGATTCAGTTAAAAAATTTTCATCCGTCAAATATTTAAAGTGGGCTCCCGAAAATAAAGATACTCGCGAGATTTCATTACACTGAATCCAAACTTAGAAAAATTGAACCGGCAGAAATATAACAATAAAAATCATTCCGTGTTTCCCGGCCCTGCGCCTCGCTAGTTTACCAAGCTAACTGCTAAGGTAGCAGAAGACTGTATATACTCCGCATCCCCCTCACATTAACCTGTTGACTCTAATGCCGAGCCATGCTTTCATTAGGCGCTTCTTTGTCAATCCTGCGTCTCATTAAGTCCACCAAAGCGATGCAATCTCTTCTATTTTGGCCATCTCGTTAGCCTATTTGGTTTTCATCATTCGAGATCTCTGGGAATTTGGAAGCCGGAACGTGAATTGGACTCGTCTGTAGAAAAAGTGCAGTAGATTTTAAAAGTATTTGACAAAGTCATGTCCAGAAAAACATGAAACTTGAATGCAGGAAATCGTTGTCATGTGGAAAATTCATTCTGGGGTTTTACCATCAATCGAAGCCCTTACAATATTTCCTGCACATATATTATTTAACCTGTGAAACTTGTATTGTTTGAGAATGCTCTGATTAAGTGCATTTTAGAAGATGCATTGTTACTTTGATAAAATTTCAAATGATTTAATAATATAAAGTCAATGAACCCTAACTACTAATTAAATAAATACAATTAATGTGAAATTATTCATCGGTCTTCAAAAGTAAGCAACATAAAACTGTACAACGGCTTTGCGCCGACGATGAAGCGACCATTGCCATCGTACGCTCTGCGGTGAACGTTCAGCTTCCTTGTGGCAGAGACGAGTAACAGGAATTAGTGTAACTCATCCTTCGCTGACGCATTTCTTTCCAACTGAACTCCTTCATTTTTTTCGGTTAGGCGAACTTCAAATAAATGATAGTTTGCCTGAAGCGTCGTGTATGTATTTCATTGATCAAGCAAAAATGTTATCATTGAAAATTAAATTAATGTGGGTGAGCTTTAATGAGTTTATCAGTGTAGAATTATGCTATGGTTAACGGAATCGTATAAAATCTTGAGATTTCTTTGTGTTTGTAAATACTTCTGTTACAAATTATTTTTGAAAGCAGCTTTAATAAGCTGAGAATAATTATCAAGCAAATACTGCATAGGCAGTCACATTTATCATTGCCTTACAGAATTCGAATTAATAAGCTCTCAGCTTCTGAATCTATGTCTGATTTATAGAGATTGTAATGTGAGTAATTGATAGAGATTGCAATGTGTATTCTGCCACAAGATTATGTCGTCTTAGCATCAAAGATCGATTTATTTCATAATTGACATTTACTCGTAATTTTCATGACAACTTCAATTGGTTTTGAAATTCATGACCACTTAAGGTTGTGAATTTCATTGGATTAGGAAATTTGGTTTCGATTTGATGGTATAATGTTGTAAGAGTTGCGCGCAGATGTCACAGAAGAAGATCGTAGCAATCGAGCTACGCAAGTCAAAACCTAATTTCATGTTTTCTGCTTGCGTCATCAGCGCGAGTTGGATACTAAAACAAAAAGAACAGAAGGATTTATCAGAATGGAAGGAAGTTCCTGGTCGATGTCTATGTAACATACACAGCCGCACTCATAAATTCTGATTTAATTTGCATGTAAGCTAGCTTGGTAGGCATTGATTTTAATTGCAAATGATGCGCCAGCATGACCGATTTTACGTCGTTTATCTAATATCAAGTCATCAATTTAAGTTGTTATTTCACATGTTACTTGAAAAATTACATTTGAATGAATATATATTGTTTAGGCTCGAAGATCTAGAAATTTTTCAGGCTGAACTTGCATGATTATTTTATGATTATCATATTTTTTTTATCATATTTTTTATCATAATACGAATCAAATAAATTCTATGGGTAACATTTCTATTTAATTCCCAGGTTTATGCCAGTCATGCAATAGTGAAATGAATACCATCACTTTTAATAAATCTGAAAAATCATCTCCAGTCTCTTTCTACTCGATCTCGATTTTCGATTTCGATCTGAGATACATATAGGGATCAACGATATTATTATGGGCTACCACAAATTCCGTTACGAGATAAAAAATTTAATTATGTTTTACAAGTTTAAGGACCAAAATTTGGAATTAATCAAATTGACAGCGTGGAATGCTGTAATATCAATATTATTAATAAATGAACATTTTCCCATCGTATAAAGGTACATCGTGGTACATTTCCCATCGTGTAAAAGTACAGCAAATTCGGGATGTTTGAATAGCATTTCACAGAAAAAAATTGAAAACCTGGCTCCACGTGTGCTGCAGGTCAAATTTTCACACTCGTGAATACGTCGCTCAACGGTAAACTGAAGGTTAATTATTGCTTATTTATCATACAAAATTTGATGCCTTGCAACGACAGATTTTTATGTATGGTAATGATCACCTTTTGAGAATGACATATTTATTTGTGATATTAATATTGCAGGTAAATATTTCCAAAAATTATGTCTTATTCTCTCAAAGTCGGATATATTATGCAATAAATAAATTGGGATGCAGAAATAAATATTATGCAAGGAAAAAATAAATTTCCAAAGGCTGATTCATAAGAACTTGTCTCCTATTTAATCATAAATTATTATTAAACATAGTTTAACAAATCATTTATGAAGATAGAATTTAATTTTAAAATATTCTATATTTTTCAATGATTTTGGAAATGCTGAACGACGAATGCGAAAGATTACTTTTAATGATTGATTATTTTAAATGATTATTGATTGAAAGTCTGTTGCTAGAATAAAGTAACGTTGCAAACAGGATTCGAAGGTTTTTGTCGTTCATGCGCCATTAGTTGATGATCTTTAGCCAATTGCCGAGTTTTTATCAGATCTACTGTAAGCCAATTTAAATGTGTCGTACATCATATAACCAGTATGACTAGAACGACTAGAATATCGAATAAAATAACGACTAGAAAATCATGTAACATGAAAAGGTAGCGATCAAATGTCTATGAAGAACGACGCAATGAAATGTTTATTTATAATATGTGAATCCTTAGGGAACGTAGGATGAGATAATTGAACAGAGCTGTCAGTGCTTGCATTCAAAGTGAAGAAGAAATAAAAATGTCATTATGTAAATTACTGAAGAAGCTCAGAGGCGCTATTTGCGGATCAGAAATTGAAACTCGATTCAAAATCGCAATTTAAAAAATTTGAATAATCGCGGCTCAGGTATAAAACTAGTGCGCTTATGATAAAACTAAATTCTACTTTTGTCATTTTGTATTTTACATAATTACATAGAATAATTTTTCTTGGTCGTTAGAGTCGTAGTTCGCATATTACAGTAAATTATCAAGCTGATTTAGAGACTGCGTGACATATGAAGTAAATGATCCTAATCAAATCATTTTTTGCAATAAGAATTTGTGCATAATTTTCGCCTATAAATTTTCAATCAATTGATAAGGATCATTACTGGGAAATATATTTCAAAAGTCACTTTTCATTGGCAATCATTGATTTTTTATTAAGTGTATTGATAATCATTGCACGGACCGATAAATTAATTTAATTGAGTTTGATGAGCTGTGCACGTTGATTAAATTTAATTAAAATCAGTTTTAACATAAACCATAAACATAAACTGCATGAATTATCGTCTATTGTATCCGGCTAAAATTTTAATTTATTTTCGAAATAAAGCACCCGAGAACAGCTTATTAAAGTGAACAGCCTTTTGTATAAACAGTCTTATAGAAAGAATCGCTGGGGTTATTTTCGACTATGGAGGTCATTGGAAGCCCCGTTGCATTTATCTTCAATACTGCACGTACAGGTTGAATTCAGTAGCTATACTATCGCGGTTGTAGAAAAATCGATTAATTTAACAGAAAAATGTATTAAAAATTAATTTGATATTTAAAAAATTAAATTTAAATTAAATAAAATTTTTGTGTTTAAATTAAATAGAATTTTTATATATATATTAGAATTAATTTAATATTTAAAATTAGTAATTTTATTTATCACAGTATTTTGTTTTTGCCGTTTCAAAAGTCGGTGAACTAAATATGAATACACACTCACAGTATTGTTCGAACTTGGGCGTCGTTGATGATTTGGATCAGCTAGGAAATCTCAAATCAATAGAACGAGTGCGTCAAAGAACAATGAATGCCAATAAGTAATCGTCAGGAACGAAAAAAATTCTCGCAAAACACACCATATTTTTCTCAACATTGAAAGATGTAAGTACTACGTCATGAACTGCGAAGCTAAAAATCCAGCATTAATTTGTAAGTTAACTTATTTAAGCATTTTCGCATAATTACATGCATAATGGATAGACCAGAGAGTCAAAGTTTGGATCCCGCAAATATCTCCACAAGATCCTACTGATGAAAGTCGCTTTTCATCAGTGAGGGGAGTTAATGACCACGACGCTTGCATTTGTCTTAGTGAAAAGCCAAAAATAACCGAGAAACCATCCCTGTCGAGCGCTAATGGCTTTGTGTGAAGAAGCTGACCTAACTTTCTCAAGCTTATACGCTTACTGGGCACTCATTATTCTAAATTTGCAACAAAATAAACGCGAACTGATTTACAAAGGCAACAGAACTCTAAAAAAATCAGTTTTCGAGGTGCGTTTCGAGGTGCAGGTGAAAAAAGTTAGGGGAAGACGAGCAAAAATTTACAGGAAAAAATTAGTTTTATTAAAATAATCAGTGCCACAAGGGCAGTTTTATTACGAGTCGGTTATTCATTGTGCGGAACTTTGAAGCCAAGGTGTTCCGGACATGACATAATCTTTAATTCACCCTGATATTACTAATTTTTGGATTTCATAATTTCAATTTTAAACAAGCACAGGACAAATAACATACGTTTAAAAATTACTTTTTAAAGACAACACTTCTAAAGAATCCAGTGTCTCTAATGTTACGTATGTACAATAAATTTCTAATTTTATTTTCAAATATTAAAAAATTAATTTTTCAATTTTTTGTAATAAATAAATTTTTTTTCGAAATTATTTATTCTGTCAATTGATTCATGCATTGCCTCCGACTTCACACAAGTATGCAAAATTTCAGATCAATTGGACAGGTAAAAGTGTGTCAAATATCAATTATAAGATTTGTAGCTGACAAAATGATTTTTTCAATTTTTTAATATTGAAAAAATGTTTTACTTTTTAAGATTATTCGTTTTGTTAATTGATTCATACATTGTCTCCAACTTTACACAAGTGTGCCAAATTTCAGATTGATAGGATAAGTAGAAGTGTGTTAAATTTTGATTATAAGATTTGTGGCAGACAAACAAACAAGAAGTGAAGATAAAGAGAAGTGTTGTAAAAATGGCTCCCTAACGGATGTTTGTTGAACTCCACCCGATAAAGCAATCGTTCAAAATAGTTTCGGCTTAAGCGGGAAGTAATTTTTGTCATTTTAGTCCTGATGGAAACTCATAAGCGTCCTCCACCGACGCTGTCCTGCCGAACAAAAGAAAACTTGTTACGCCAGAAGTTGTTGCTCTGATGCCCACACCTTCAAGGGAAGGATGTCTGCGCTGCCACAAATATTTTCAGCTGAAAATGTTGAGGTGTAGTTTCAGTGTTCAGCTACTTTGATATCGTTTTACGAAAATAAGAGTAATGTATCCTCCTATATATTCCTCATCAAATTGAAGGAATCTAACTATGATTCCAATGGGAAATGAAATTATGGTTATAATATTGTTTACATTACTTAATGAATCATTTGAATTCAGTTCAAAAATTGCATGCTGATATGTAACATTTTCTCTATATTTATTTTCAATAGTGTTACATAAATAAGTATTATATCACTTTTATTTTCACCCAGCAGATGGCTTCAAAGCGATCCAGAGAGTTTCTCTGTTTATAATTGAATAACTTTGAAATTTGGCGAGGGTTCTTTTGATGGAGGCCTTTCTGCCTTTTAGCGCCTGTCGTGCTCCATTGAAAAACTGTCCTGTGGTTTGAATTAAAGAGGAGGTCAAAATCCAGGACAAAATCCAGGCTTGATATTTATAGGATTTCCGTCAACTGCTCGAGAAAAATATCAGCAGATCTTTTTTCATAGGAGAAGCTCGGAAATAATTCATACTTTTAAATTAATTATGACGGACGCGATGGCATCATAGCTGGCAATGCTCTGGCCTTGCAGAGAAATATACATGAGAAGTTATTTTCCTCTGATTAATTTTCATCACAAATTGACTCAAAAAAAAAAGACATCGTCGACAAAAGGAATTATACATGACAAATTTTCCAAACGTGTAAAATATTTAAGAAACTTTTTGAACATATAAGTTAAAACCCTGTCTCCCAAACAAGTACTTCTCCACGATCCGCACAACGTTTCAAACACCAGAATCATCCACTTAATTAATTTTTAGGAGGGTAATTAATACAGCCTTTAATTAATCATTGCCTTTAATTGGATTCCAAACTTAGAATGTTCCAAATTCTAACGATCAAAGTTAAAGCCGATGCCAAGCCTTATGTATGAAGAGAGATTCGGAATATTCTATTTATAATAATAATTGAATTTTAAAAGGTTTGTTATAGAGAGATTCAATATGTTAAAGATATTAAATAATATGAATTTAATATCTTGAAGCTCCAAGGGTGCGATTTCTCAACTGTGTGGCTTTAATTCTTTTGCTGGTGGAAACTGCAGCATAACCGAACCGGATAAAAAGCACTTTATATTACGAAATTATAAAAAAATATATAATTTGATTTAGAGTTGATCTCGATTGGGATCAAAGTGAATACTCCATTTTTAACTCGATCAATTTTTAGCTTGAATAATTTTTCGCTTGTGGATTCTGGCAAACACATCCAATTGTTATTGGCATTGATTCTGCAGCTAAGAAAGACTCCATTGATACTATTTTTCCCATAAATGAGTAACTTCAAGCAAACGGTATTTCCAAACTCAACTGGCGGAAATCCATTGATTCTTTCGTTTCATATCGGAGCAAAATTATCGGATCAAATCAATGTACAAAGTGGAATCTATACGTTGGTTGTTCCCTATAGAACGCTGATCTACATTACATGAAATCTTGTTGAAAAATCTAGGCCTATTCATTATACTGTATGTTAGTCTGCATGCACTTGTTTGCCATTATATGTTACTGTACTTCTGTAAATTTGTAATTGCTGTATACCATTCCAATTGGACTATATTCAAATTACCTCATGGTAAATTAAATTTAATGCTTGGTCAATTTTAAATTTTTTATTGGTCAGAGACTCCGAATTAAGGATCATATACATAACATGACCGATTAATGTAGAAAACGAAAGGCTTACGTGGAATAAATAAAATTTGAATAATTTTCAAGTGTGAAAATTACAAAAATAGTTTGAAAAATTTTAAATCTGTGATGCTTGTATGCACTGCCAAAAGTTATATATCATCTATGGATTGCAGCAGATTTTTCAGATGCAGTCTATCAAGTCGCGTAGGTGATATTCTATAGACGCTAGCTCACCGAACGAGTCGTTCATCAAAGCGCTTCCCTCTCGTTGGGGTTATAAATCCAAAGAGAATTTTCCTTTAAGGAAATAAATTGATGTCCCAGGCTTGCTTGTTCGGTCTTCACGCTAAGCTGCCTCTTTTAAATTTATTGCTACTCCGATCTGATCTTGAGCCTTGGTGTGATGGTCGCACTTACTCACTCCTAGCATCTTTATCTTCTCTCTATTCAGTCTCAACTTGTATACACTAAACGACGTGAAACATACAATAAATCAGCGTGTGAACGCGGACAAAAAAGTAAATAAAAGGTAGATGAGAGATAATTACATTTCTAATACCAAATTGAAATAATAAAAAAAAACTCGCAGTCATTATCTGAACTAATTTTAGATTCGCGTGTATCGAAAATATGTAATTATTAGTATGAGAAAAGTTTATAGCTGCGGCATTCATAATACCACACATAAAAATAATAATATAACAGTCGTGGACGGCAACACAATCCATCATCTTAAAATGGTTGCGATGCTATCAACTATAATATAAAATATCGTAGCCGGTTAATTATTTACTACACGAATATTAATATTATTATTATGTGACAGAATTTGCTTGTAAATACAAGCGCGATTTATGACCAGTAAATTCATTGATTTAAATTTCCAGGGGTATTTTAATTTAATGTGGGCATTAGGCATGGGTGTGGGAGGGAGAGTAAATAGCGGTCGTTTTAAAGCCTACAATCATCTTTAGAATGTTTGTCGAGAATTCAACCAAGGTCTTAAGAGGTTGTACTTTACTTGCCATCGTTCCTCCGAACTTCGGTCTCTTACTCGCAATAAACCAAAACTTTATGAAAAAAGCCTCGCGAAGGGAGTTTCTTTCAGAAATTTCGCACTTAATTGGAGTCATGAGGGATGATTTTGCTCGGAAAATCCAGCACTTATTGGTCGTATTTTGAACAGAAACTTATGGGATGATAGCAAATTTCAACAAATTCGCGATTAACGAGAGCGACCTTTTCTACGGGAGATCTTCTTGTGAAGAAGATGATACAGTTTTAATGAGCGGATGAAGCGATATTTTCCCGATAGACGTTATAAAAATTCGGGCTTAGTGAGAGCTCAATTTTTTTTGACATAACTACGGATTTAATATAAAAAAATGACAAAGTCAAGCGGATGCTAATTTAGATACTTGCTATTGTTGAGTGAATTTTTGCAATTCATTATTGATTAGTTACAATGCAATTAGTTTCTATTTATAAAATTAATTATTTTTATTATGTGGACTTATTCTCTTTATTATCACCTTGGGTAATGGCCCACAATATTTAATGAATTCGCGTTCAATGTTTTTAAATATTGAATATATTAGACGCCAAAAAATAAAAATAAACTGAGGTCACTTGGCAAGGCTAAAATCTCAAACGGCGTTGAATGTGCGACGCTGGCATGATTGTAGGACTGAACTGCCGCTGCAGGAATTGCACGTTGAGCTCGCCAGGCGTTACGTATGCAAATACTGCGCAGCGCCATTACCGTGGGAGTCGTTCATTTTCGCAGTGTATGTGTAGCTAAAACTTTAAACTTTCTGGAATCTGAGAAAAGCCTACAGTGCACTTCTGCATCGCATTTAAATTTTACCACGATTGCATCAATATTAGCTGTTGGAACTCAATAGTGCACAGGCTCCTGAACTTGAACTGGCATTGAAGCACCGCAGATATTTTCCCCTATATCCACATTATAGTATATAGACGCAGTAAAATTAATCGTTCCGTGCATTTAGTCGTAATACATTGAATTTTTTTTGCAGAATAAGGAACCATATAACAAGGGGAAGTTTTTTTTGTTTACTGTGTCATAAATTTATTTTAATTTTCAAAGCCTTCTCGATAAGAAATTCTATGTTGCTAATAACAACGTCCAGTTTCTCAAAGTTGCAAAGAACTAGCCGAAAAATTATTGATCTGTCCCTTAAAATTGTTCCATCTAAGTGCACATCAGTTGAATTACTTCAACAATTTTTGCCGGCCACAGAAATGCGTAGTTATCAGAGTTCTATCCTCGGAGCCATCCAGTGCCTGAACCACGCCGTTTGGACGACAGATTTTTATGGCTATTTTGATGCCAGCTTTTGAATTATACAGCAGCAAAATCAAGCTGAAGTTTTCAGGTCTTAGGGTGTGTTGCCTGCAATGCAGTTCCAGGGATTGTCATAACTATTTTGATGCCAGCATTTGAATTATATTGCAGGATAAGTAAAGTTGGAATTATTTGTAATGATAACATTGCCTGGAGTGTAGTTTCGAGAAATATTCATTCAAGGGACGACCCATTAAATGACCTACATGGATGGTGTTGGTTCATACCTTCATGTGTTGGAAAAGATTGGCTTTTAAAATCAGGACCAAATCTTCTCAATGAATCTAAAAATTTAATCAATAAATATTTTTATAAGCTCAAGAATTTTGAAGTACAAATCCGAGTTAATTAATGAGTAGAATTATCAGCAGTTATTTGTTCAAGATGAATTTTCGAGCATTTAGACTAAATTGTCAGTGTGAGGACCTTATATTATTTGGAATTAATGCGGGAACTTAAATACTCCAATCTGCATGACGTAGGAACACTTTCTTCTGCTTATTTCAGACCATCTTAAGAGTAATTCACACCATTTAAAACAAGATTTTCATATTAATAACATTTTCTAATTATTTTTGAAAGTATTCAAAGTTAATTATAGAAATTCAAGGGAAATTCACAGGTTTAAAAATTAATTCAGTGTAGAAATAGAATTCAGTGCGACTTGGGCTGGCGACGCCCGCAGCTGCAGCGGATGTCCTGCCGCCCGACTTGCATTTTATGGGCCGTTTATTAAACGCGTCCCTGAAAAGTTCACGTCCAGAAAGTTCACGTCCCGAAAGTTCAGTAAAAACGAGGAATTTGCAATCCATGAGGGAAAATTTTAGTCTGAGCAAATTTTGAACTATGAATTAAGATTCATCTTCTTTTAAAGTTCCTTCCGAGTGCTTTATTAGGTCTTTATTTTTTTTAATATTCCCTAACATGATTACATTACGTTTGTTAGAGAGGTAATTTGTTCGCTAAAGGTTTAGGTAGGATGATTGACAAGTCGTGATGATGCTTAATAAAAATCATACTTTCCTTGGTGAAAAGAAATTAGGTATTTCAAAATAACAATTGTACTCAGGTGATTTAATCTTTCGTAAAAATGAGCAAATGATGCCAAAACTCTATATGAATTTTCATATGGGATATTACCATTAACTTGGCGAGGAAATTTTATGCAGGCTATAGACCAAATTCTCAGTCATATTAAATTTCAAATGACTAATCGTTACTCAGTACAAGATCCCCTATATTTGACCTGATGAGCTTACATATCTCGTGTCTCGCACATATCACCGTCAGTCGAGCGCAGCTCTCCCTAGTGAGTGGGTGTGTGACTGAGGCCTCCTCTGTACCCAGCGGCTCTTGCTTGTGCCCAGGTGACAGTTTTCCTCAGCCAACGCTTCCGCGTTTGATAAAAAACTGCGAAATTTTTATTGATCATCACACAATGACTATAAAATTTATGGCTAGCTTTTCTGCTTGAGTTTCTTCGAACGAATGGACCAAAACTGTTTTTTGAGCTGCAATGCTTCTTACCTACAATCTTTATAGAGTAGGTGAGTAATTACGCAGAATATCTCGTAAAATGTTCAATAACTAAATTACTTCTTTATCATAATATAAGTATATTTTTTATCAATAGTTTCCTGCTTATTCTTAAATTATATGATTATAACGATTTTACTATTAATTTATGATTGTGTAGCTATTTTTTAATAATGAAAAAGTATTCGATTATTATCCGCAAGAAATGTGTAGATCCATCTTCAGCGACTTATCCATCATCGATTTTTAACCAAAAAAGTATTCAATCTTCAAATATTTTTTTCGCTTGATTTATTCATGGTATAAATTTCCCTGCATTTCTAACATTTAAGCAGGCGTCACTGCTGCTATTTTAAAACAAGTTTGTTACCAGCGTCGGAAGGGAAAGCTTGTGAAGTTAATTGATAAAACTAAGTACCAAGCTGACGTTCACCGGCACAGTTCACAGGTAAGAAGGGTCCTCAGGAGGCTTTAATTACGCTAGGCGTGCCCGTCTTGGTACGTAAAGTGCCTCGAGGCTTTCCCTCCAGGCCATTAATGCTTTATTTAGTGCCTTGCCTCTAGCAGCTATACATTTATATATATTGGCCTTGGTGCCCTGCCTATAGTAAGCTTGAGTGTATACATGGGTCAGATTTACGTCCATATAGCAAGAATTATACGACTAGAAAGGCTTGGCACCAGGCCTATACATCTATATAACTTCACGTATATAGGAGACTTGGTGCCTGGACTATAGCGATCTTTATGTATATAAAGGAATGCTGCTGCCCGGCCTATCGCAGGATTCATGTATCCTGTGCCCAGGATGTATTAAGCTCCATAAATACTAAGGACACCAAAATCTGATGGTGCTTGTTTTTTAATTGTTATTGTGATTTTGCTAGTTGTTTCAGTGCTGTACATGGAACTCAAGCACCGACTGCTGGCAATTGATGATGTTTGTATATAATTAGCGTTATATATAAAGTCGTTATTCCGATCCTACCAAACGCAGTACGAAATCACGATGAATAATTAAAAATTATTTCTTCTTGATTATTATTATTACTATTATAGTGGGTTGATTTTCGCAGTATTCATTCAGAAATAGGTCGTATGGATATCTATGATCAAAATATCACATAGAGTAGTTATCGGGCTCTGATGTGATTTATAGTCGCAATGGCATACCAAGTTAGCACAGTTGAAATCGGCGTCTATTTTATCTATTGCTTGCTATTCTGTACACATTCTTAAAAAGGAATAAAGGTCTATTTTTGGCCAGGCTCGTGTACTGCTCGGATGACGCACAACCAGCGCATTTAGGCGGGCTCATAAATGCCGGGTAATTAGCCTAAAATTGCACCCATAATCGCTCAATAATTCAAAGGCTTACCGCTCCTTGGAGGGCAAAGCTTCATTGATAAGCACTCAGTGGGACAATTTACCACATTATCAAAGTTTTGTGTGCGGTCGTCGAGAGGGAATGTAATTTTGAAGGGGGCTTGTTTCATTATAGGAATGGATGATGAAGTGCTGGATTAAGAACTGCTTTCGTGGATTGCAGGTAATGTGGAGGCTGTATGAGTAACGGCCGCAGAGGCTAGCAAGTACGTCGATTAAATGTAATTATCAATAATCGTGGATTCCTTTAATTGAATGGGTAAAGACATGATGGTTCTTGGAAAGCAATAATTTCTCGGTAAAGCGCAAAAATTTTTAGCGCAAACTAAGACTCATACGTGGAAATGGAGTATGGATTTTTTATTAGTGTACAAGTAGTTTTCTACTATAAACCTTTGTTTATTGAGAGGATTTTTTTACAGTTGGTTGCTGAAGAATCGTTCTGCAAGTACGTCTGATATTTCAATTGTGAACCTAAGATATTTCATTACTAATAAATAATGAATATGGTATTAAATTATTTTTAACACAAGTCTATTAGAAAAGTGTGGCAACTTGCAAAATTTATGAAATTTAAAATTTTTTTGAATACTCAACCTCAAAGAAAGTTATTTTATAGGAATATTCTATCGCTATTGCCCCGTAATTAATTCATATCTCTGTATATGGTTTTTTACGTAAGTAAGTTTTCGTTTATTCCAAATACTCACACATTATAAAATTGCAAAATAAAGTTTTAATTAGAGTGTCAGCCATGATGCATTTTTAAAAGAGATAATTTAAATTTTAATTTGATTTGATTCCAGGCATGCAATAACAGATTCATCTTTCTAAAGTTGCAGTCTTGAATCCATTCAGCCCTAGAAAAAAGAAATATTTTGAACTATGAAATTAACTGCTTTATTAATGAGCTCAGGTTGTCGCTGTTGAGCGTAAACCTAAATGCGACCTACAAATTAAATATAAAAGCAATCGCTGTGGAAAATGAGATCTGCATTCTTGTACGAGTATATATAGTAATTTCAGGTCTCTTAAAACATTCACATCCGTGAGGTATCTATAGTAATTCGACCGAATCTCAATAGAATTCACCTTAAAAAAATACCCTGTATTTTTCAAGGCCGAATGAACGATCTGGTTATCAAATCAGTGCAAGGAAATTGGTCGCGGCGCTGGGTAAAATGTTTAATTTATTTCAGTGTGTCCTTTACGGCCGGCAGCGCCTCACCTTAATGGAACCAAATTCAATTACACGCAAGCGCAATTATATGGACCCAGAAAATTAAAGTTGTTCGGAAGGTATAAAAGATGGGATTGGATAGATTGTTTCATCTGATTCGGGAACACTTTCTTTATTTTATGGCTCCGCTAAAGGCAAACTGATCACTGAGATGTCCTTAGGGCCGGAGTGAAACTGGAGTGATTCAATCTCACGCTTGCATGTTTTTGAGTCATTTTATGGCCCCAGTCCATTCCATCGGGACGTTTTAATAGGGATCATTTGTATGCAATGGGGCCAACAAGTCCTGCAGCACACATGATCGCACGAGTGCATAATATTATTAACGAAAATTCGGAAATATTTCATTCCAAAAAATATTTGTAAAACTATTTGTAAGATTTATGGTACCCTTCCGTGATGCATATCGAGCTTGCGCTATCCTGAAATTCATGTGGTGCATGGATATTGAACGGGTGGTTCAATATTCCACATGTTACACCTAAATAATGTGTTTTTTAGACATCGACTGTTGACGAACGCGAATTTCACATATGATGATTTTTCCGCGAATTTCACATATATTTATGTTAAATTTCATAGATATTTGTATGAAATTGCATACATATTTTTATACCAACAATAACAGTTATAAATTTCTTCAGAAAATATTTATTTAATGTTTCTGCACTCCTTGACATGAAGGTTCTACCGAAAACTTTCATTAAACCTAAATTAATATAAGAATATAGTTGCCAATAAATAATTTTCAACTATTCGTCCTCAAGGTTTACATACTCTTTATGAATTGATGTTTCTTTGCAGCTCCCAGATATTAACCTTATCTATAAGTCTTTACTTTACATCAAACTCACCGCACGTTGTCCCTAAAAAAAGAACCGTTCGTACCAATCTTTTTTGAGCTCGCCGGCAGCTGAACGCTGAGCACACATTTTAAGACATGAAATACAAAGGCGCTCTCACACCTCAATGGCCAGTCATTACGCTCCACGGCAGAGTTTTTCTCTAAGCGCGTGTTTTGGAATGTAACTTGACCGGTTCTTTGGATGCCACCGCTGCACGACACCTGGGCGCACAATTTAAACATAATACGCGACTCGTCTATAAGTAGGAATGGTGCACTCGTGACCTCGTATGGCTCCAGCAACACGACAAACATTTCATGTTACATATACTAATTAATTTCAAGTTTCCCTTTAATTAGAATTCGCTGTCGAAGAGCATGTTCTTACCATCCCGTACCGAGCATCCTATTGTACTGGAGACGTTGAAATTTTAATGAGAAAAGAGGATGCACACCAATCTTATAATTATCCTGTACACTAGCGGGTACAAATCGTCAAGTCGCAACCTCGGTACCAACCTAATGAGTTTGTCACGACATCCTCCTGAGGTGCGTGCTAGTTTAGAAAATCTAAGGTTAAAACAATTACGTTGACTTACACTGCATTCTAATGAATGTGTGTGAACTAAACTCCAGCTCAGTGAGGTATTTTGATGCAAACAAACAAAATTGAAATGAACCTTGCATTGAGGAACCTCTCTCGACAACTTCAGGTAGACATTCCACTATATAATAAACAGAATTTAGTTCCTAGCCGGATAATACAAGAAATGGCGATATGTTTGATTCTCGTTCAATACGCAAAATTTCCATTATAGTAGCTCGGCGTGAAGGCGAACACGGAATAGAAGCAATAATTAATCCATTCCGCGCTTGTAATCCAAACTCGCTACATCTCGCGAACGTCTGAATTATTCTCGTTTCACACAAATTACAACTTTCAAATTCATTTTAGTATCAAATTGTTCGACGGGTGAAAATAGAAAAATGAATATTCTCTTATTATTAACTTGAATATTCTCTATCCTAACGTGATATGAATTATGTATTCCTTTTATTTCCTTATTTGTTGGTTTTGTATTCAAACATTTACGATATATATTACAGTCGACGATACACTTTTGAACGTGAAGAAGAGACTATGATGAGATGTACTGTCGCCAGGAGAATATACAGTCTCATGACTGCGAGACTGCTGCGATAAGAAAAGACAGTCGCGGGAACGAAGAGAAAAGACTGTTGAAAGATGTAGAGAATGGCACGATAAGAAGAGACTGTCTCGATAAGAAGAGACTGTCTCGATAAGTAGAGACTGTCTCGATAAGTAGAGACTGTCTCGATAAGAAGAGACTGTCTTGATAAGAAGAGACTTTCTCGATAAGTAGAGACTGTCTCGATAAGAAGAGACTGTCTTGATAAGAAGAGGCTTTCTCGATAAGAAGAGACTGTCTCGATAAGAAGAGACTGTCTCGTGCGAGAGAGACTGCCGCGTTAATAAGATACAGTCGCGAGAAGTAGAGACGGTCGCGAGAAGTAGAGACGGTCGCGATATGGTGAAAAAAACTGTCATGAGAAGAAAAGAGCTCACTCATCAGAAGGATTTTGTAGTCAGCTAAAATACCAGATACCAAACATTTCGTTTCGTCCACTGAAGTTGTTTGAAATGCAACAAAAGACTGTAATTAGCAAGAGAAGTGGAATATACTTCGTATACTTCATAACACCAAGCATATCAATTCATTGCAATGTTAATTTGATAGGGAGACGGCTTATATTTTTAATAGAAATTTGTCTATCGATTAAGTACATTATGTGCTCTAAAAATTTCTTAACCCTCTACCGCCTGACATGAGTAACCGGAGCAATATTGTCCCAAGCCTACTTCCCAAAAAGGATATGTTCTAGTGAGCGCAACGCAAAATGAATTATTGCACTGCATGATGGTTGCCGCCACGTACAACAACTTTAAATGTTCTCTGTTGCGTAAAAACGTCATCAGGTTGCAACATTCAATAGTTTACGCATAATTTTTAAGTTGAGAGTTATATATTAGCGGAGTGTGACATATGGCGGTTCAGATGGTTAAGATTGTTCTGGAATATATACAAGTTCTATTAATTCAGAAATCAATCTCAAATTTTTAATTTTCGACGAATCCAAAAAGAATAATTGTGGTCATAGTATAATTTGCGATTTGATTTTCAATCAAATCAGAATAATTTTAATCAGTTACAACCAATATTTGTACGATGACTTTCGCATTTATAACGCTTACAATGGGTACGACTGAACGTTCTTTATGTTTTTGGCTGATCGAACATCGAAAGCTTTTACTCAGAACTGCGCATTAAAAAATGAAGGGTCACTCAACAATTGAGATTTGCCAGCTGTTGCCGTTCGACTAGCGGACGAGAAAGCTGGCAAGTGACTCGTCAATGCATCCTTCATCATCAAAGGTTGGTTGATGTCACCTCTGGCCACCACTAGTTCATTTTACAGCTGGTACTGAACGAATGACCTTTGCAACAAAACGCCACCACCTGTTCGAGAAGTTCAGCATTTGAAAGACCAGCGGCAGGAGGCCGGTATTTCGCTAAGTGTGCGTGCCCGAAGGCGCTTACAGAAAGACCGGTCGGCCCTGGCAGGTCTGAAAAGCGTCGTCGTACGCTACATGTGCGTGAGGTCTACTGCCACTCTACCTCCTGTAGATTGACAGGTCCGCAGGGTAAGTAGACAAGCTTCCCTGCTGTTCTAACGGAGCATACTCAAGCTGGCCGCGCTGACCCTGGTTCAGAGAGTTATGGCAGATGCACTTCATGGCACCGACAGAATCTCGTTATACTTTCAACGTCACTGCGAGCACAGGTCGAATTATCTACCACGATACAACGTTGACAGTCTTTTAACATTGCATTTCACTGTGCAGCAAGAATTTGTAACACATGTTGAGTCGATGTAGTGTTCTTTCAACCTCATATTGTAGAACAATATAAATTGATGCATTGTGGGAAATCCCCCCTATGAAGTAGTATATATACAATTTACGCTTCGGTACGAAGAAGAATCAGGTGCCCAGTCCAATTTATTGTAGTATCTATTTTTATACCCCAAGGCTAACAAGATATAACTATACAGCGACAGTTAACATTACTGGACGCTCGATTCTGAAGTTCAATCAATCAAGAATGCAAGCTTCATTGGATAGGATTTGAGTCAACCGCTTGACATTTAGGATCCCTGCATGGTGAGCAAATAAAAATCATGCATGTGTGTGCGCATGAATTTGCTAGTTAATTCAACTTTATATTTAAACGTTTTGCCGATGCGTTTCATAGAGGGTAGTTCTATTCACTTATAAAAAGAAATGAACGTGAATCCTTGTATAGGATCGTAACTAATGTGAATCACTGATATATAATCAATAAATGTTGACAATTTTCTAGAATATTTTTATCAGAAATTAAATGGGTAATCGTTGGATTAGCCACGATTGAATCCAGAAAGGTTAAGTGTGTATGATAATTTCAACTTATTTCTCATTAGGACGTGTTTAGAAATTCAAACTTTGTATAAAAAAATTATACTATACACAGGTTAAAACATTTCGCCATTAATGTTGGTTAACATTCTTAATAGAATGAGGCCTATCTGAGGCTGGCAACGAACTCAGCGATATGAGCTTTAAGGCCTGTATTGAAGCATTTAATAATAAACAGGAATCATTGAGGCTATCTTCTTCATTTGTAAGACAGACAAGCTGTAGGATGATGCCCACCTCTTCCTTGGGTGCCTTCATTATATGTTGCTTTAGAAACTTTATGCCGTCTAGCCTGCGACTGCTTAGCATTACACCTTCTATAATGACCGCAGATCAAAGTCCTAAGTAGACATGTTACGTCCTAGAAAGAATTTAGTGCCCAAGTAAATACCCTATCAATAAGTAATGACGTAATGTATACGCTATGATTGGTGGCAGCTCCATGTTACTGAACTTGCGCTTGACATGTGAAGACAATTCGCATACAAGTTACTGCACATAATTGAAAAAAGCGCACTGCGTTCTTATCAACATGTAAGATTATAGTGAAGGCGCCATTCGAGCTAAAACATGCGCTTTGAATTAAAAAAAAAACAGAATAAGTGAGTATTTTTACAAATGTTTGCACTTCACTTTATCTTACTTATTTTCACCTTATCTTTTTACTCAATTAATTCAGTTTTTTCCGTCTATTTAACTTTCACAAGTTCGAGGCTGTCTTTTCGTGTTAATTTCGACGAGAAAGATATCTGCTTCATTCAAATTAAAGATCTCATTTTCGTCCATTTCAATCCCTTCCATTCAATTGCATTAATGCAAAAGGAATAAAAATTTCTCTCATGGCCAACGTGATATTTGAAAAGAAAAATTCTTCTTCCATTCAATTTGAAGGTTCAATTTTTTTGTCCACTTTGAAGCAGGACTTTTTTCAGGACTCATTGCTTTTAAGATCATTAGAAATTCTTAAATAAGATGCAGTTCAATTGGGAGCCGCAGGTGTGCGACCTCGAACCAGGTAAAGCTTCGTAAATCTTGCCCCAGGTAAATTATTTACGGAAAATATGCTAGGCCAATTACAGCAAAAAATACCCTGAAGGCTCTCGCTATACGGACTGGACACCCGAGCGCTCTAATTTATTCTTCAATGTCGATTACGGCCTTTGAAAATCTTTAAGAACTATGGATAGTCTATAAAATATATCCAGAAATTATAGACTTTCAACATGAGCTTAACCGAAGTCGTGCAGAGTATTGCTGCGCAACTGACAATAAATTAGAGTATGGAAATATTGTAATATAAAAATGCGTGTGTTAAATTTCTCCCGCAGCAAATGCTTAGGTTGAGTGACGAGTGCATTAATTGGTTGCCAGGGATTAAACATATAATGAACAGAGCACCTCAGCAACATTAGATATATTTTGTGAATATAGAGAGGGAGAAGCAGAATTCTTCAAGAGAGCTAAATGGTATTTCATTTAGTTGAATGATTTAACAAGTATTTTCGCGAGTCGATAACAAATCCCAGTTTAGTTGATCGCTTCCTTATTGTACCTGTATTTGTTCAGTTATAGATAGGCCACGAAAGGAGAAGCGTTGTCAAATGCCGGATGTAAATGACAGAGTTGATGAAGTGGCGATTTTTGAACCAACAGATTTTTGAATAGGCCTTGAGTTTATTTAGGTTATACAAGCGCAAATTCAAATGTAAATGCACTATACTTCATGAAGCCATGCTAATAGTCAGAGAGACCAAACGAAGAGAGACCAAACAGCTTTAAAAAAGTTCGCAATAGTTGCCACCACATTAACTAATATTATCTCTAATTGTGGAGGAATTTTTCAGTTATGCTGCAGAACTTTATTTATCCATCGCACATTGCATAATAAAATAATAATAGAAAAGCTTCAACGAAATTCCCATGCACGCAACTACTTTAAAGAAATGTCGTCCTGCGCAGCTTCCACAGAATTACCCCATTCCCTGAAATTCTGTAGGAGGAAATCTGGCGCAATTTCTTGCATTGAATGTTTCCTTATTAGATCGAGCGTGTGTTCAGGCGCGCGCCTCCCTGACTTAGTTAACGCAACTGCACTGGACGTCCCTTGGCTTCTCGTCGCCAGCCGTAAGAAACAGCCTTAGTTTCGTCGACATTCTTCTACTAACATCAACCGAATAATAATACCACAAATAATATATGAATAACATGAAATGATGACGAACAATTTAGTATTGCGGTAAACAAGGGATACGGAGGTAACACTGACAAATTAATATCCCCAGCGCACGAAATATGCGGTACAAGTCAAGTAAATACTGTACATGGTGAGTTTCATTTATTTCGAATGAATCTCGCTTTCTTCAGACTGAATATCTCACCTCCAAGATCATTACTAAATTAATGAATGTAAACATCCAGGATCATCACTGAATTATTTAAATTTCCATCCGTCTTCAGCTGTGTCTTGAATTCATCCCTACCACGATAACTACCAAACTAACTACCATGTCGTCAGCAGGGAATCAAAGGTGTTTTCTTTATATGGCTCAACGCGTCATTTACAGCCACCCTCCGAATAACAGATCTCAAATCCTATTGTAATCGCCAAAGTTCGAACTCCCCTCACGCTATTGCAATGCAGTTAAGGGAAGGAGTTCCTATCTAAAGCTGTCGAGGATGAAACTCAGCTTGGTCAACTGACATTTGTAATGAAATTTAATCTTGAGAACGCAATTTTGACGTCGATTACATCGGTGACAGAAATGCTAATTAAATTTTGTTTTTACAGGATAGATATCCAGAAAGAGATTTTAAAATAACGATTAAAAATTACGAAATGATGCTACTAATTAACTTCGTATAAATAACCTATTCCCGCAAATGTCCATTCCAACAGAAAAGTATGCAATTCAGACCTGTGTGCCACCAATACATGAATAGAAATTTTAGAATAATGACAAGAACACCTATTAGAATATATATTTAGAATATTAAGACTTTGAATATATTATAGAATATTATTGACTTAACAAAACAAAGAACAAAGAGTTCCAATTATTAGTCGAGTTCGCCAAACCGAAGCACTGGTAGAAATATTTTGCCATAGCTTTTGATTACGTATCACATACCTTTCATCGAACACCGTAGTGATCAATACCTTTTTGTGTGATATCAGAATCAAATATTGATTTTGAAAGAGAATTAAATTTTATCTCTGCAAACAGCAATTAAATGTATTAGATATAGGGTCTTCATTAACTGAAACAATGACAATTATTTATTGAAAATTACTATTGAGTAAATTCAAATATCGTGATTACAATTTGCGTTTCAATTTCTATAATTATCATCATATTAATCTGAAACTCCTCTTTCTCATAATAATCTGAAAATGGACTAGATTTTTAGTTAATGGCCTAAATGTCAATGATGAATAAAAAAATATACCGAACCCTCACGGTATCAGCCGCAGAAGAGAGACCATTCATCTCCAATAAACCAAGCAGTTCATGCCATGCAAAGCGGGCTGGAGTTCAGAAGACGCCGCGACCGCCCGTTGTTTGACATCCTGGCTCATTGAATCCCAATGATCAAGTGGACCAAGAAGCTTGTTTGCCTCCAAAAAAATGCAGACGATGATCACTGTTAATGAAAAATTTGTTTAGCCTTATCATTATGTCAGTGAAAATTTTTGTATTCAAATTCCAGAGTAAAGTGAAATATCAACATAAAAAATCCGTGTATATAGTTCTTACATAGTATACATGTACATCATTCGTCGGCGAGCTTCTCTACATTCAGCAAATTTTATTCGCCACGTACGTGAGATCAAAATGCAAAATACCATGCAATCTTTTTGTTAGTACATCCAGCAAATTCACTCAAAGTCTTTCAACTTTCTTCAGAGTTTATGGACCAAAGAGCACACGTTCTTTTTGTTCTCTCCAGTCATCTCCTCACAGGAAGATAGCCGGATATAATTTTTACAGCGTTCCTTGCATTCACAAGGCAACATTTATGGACAATGCCCCTGTATATTGCAAAGCTCTTTGGAATTCCGACTATACTCCTGCAGCTAGAATCGTGACCGACATCAAATAAAGAGCCAAGTGTTAGTCGTGATGGTACTCTAAAAATGCTTGCATTATCGAAGCTATCGTGCACGCATCACTCGTTCCGTTAGTTCATTGCAGCGGACGTTGAAAGCTCTTCAGAAAATGAGTTTTGTAGTCAAAATTAAAGTATTGCTACTGTAGGGGAAAGCTATATTAGCAGCTTTGGATACGCGTGCGTCATGATCCAATATGGTAAAGTTAGAGAACGATGAAATTTTTAACGATATGTGCTTTTAGTTTCCCTACATTCACTACAATGTTCTAGCTGATAGCATTTTGAACGAATATTCTCTATTTAACGTGTTCATTTGAATGTATTTTTGTAACTCGGTTTCTTGTCGCCGTACAATTATTTTCCTTAGTATCGCGTTCTGCCATTTCTGTATTAATCTATAGGTTTAAGACAATGAATTGAAATGTTCAAAAATCGAAAAATGACATGTACCCATGACCTTATCGTAATCCAAGAAAAATTATAAGCACAAGCACAAATCTTTGTCTACCGCTGCTAATTATTGCGCACATTTTTGTACAACCAATGTCCCTCCATATAAATGCTAATGTCTCTAAATAACTCTGAGATAATTAATAAGTTAATTCTTAAGTTTCAGTCACTAGAAGAAGCCCGCTTTAACATCATGACTGACAACAAACCAACCAGGTCGGGAAGTAGAGCGATGTTTTTATAGTGATGTACGAGAAAATCAAGTCTGCGATTGTAAAATCCCAGATTATAGATCCAATTAAATTGGGATTGAAAAATTTCCGCGTTTTCCTTTACTCACGTTTTTTTTGTTAAATTTTATTTTGGAATCCTGTTCTGGGGGTCAGTAAATGTTTGTATAACAAATTTCGATTCCTATTATTTTGCTCCGGACTATATGACTTTTTACAGTACTGAAAGTTTCAGTTATTTTCCAATGAAATGAAAATATTAATTTCGAATACAATGTTTACGCTTTTTTTAAGCTTACAAGTATCACCAATCTATTAATTTTATGAAAGCTCAATCCATTGAGTTTTGTTCACTTAGTCCTACATTCGCTGATAAGCTATATAGGTACTAGCTCTCGGCAGCTTGTATTCACGCCCAGTATACAAGACAGTATTGTTGCGACGTATAGACAAACCTCTGTGCCAACGAAAGGCTTTATCCGCACTGAATATGGCCTGCAGCGCGCGTACGGCAGAGAGAAAAGAAGCTTCTTTTCTATGAGCTTCGAGTGTTTGCTTTAGACACTGTAGGCAAATGTATGCAAACGAACGTGTTTGAAGTGAGGAAGAAACTTATTTAAAGTTGGAAACCGGTTTCAATTCGTCAATGAGGACAGAGTTATTTTTAGGCTTTGAGTTCATCGTTCGGAATGTGTTGAAAAAGAATATTGTATACATTAAGTTTAATTGATGAGTTTTTTGAAAAATATCATCGTCTTTTTACGATATCTAAATTAGAAGCAAATGTGTTCCATTGCAAGGTACTTCTGCCTATTTAAACGAGAAATATAATTTGCCGAAGTGTAACACATTATCAACGAATTCTCAGCTATGTATTCTGATATAAAAATACGGTTTTCCAATTTTATTCAAATATTTCAATAATTGAACTGCGATATCATAGAAGTAATCTCTTATTCAATCGTTGCCTCATTCGGTCTGGGCACTTAGAAACAATTTCATTGTAAAAACACATATTGCCAGCGAGGTGATTTCATTTCTGTGTCTCTAAGGAGAATCTGTGCAGGTCTCTGAGTGATCGTCCTGTATTAGGGTAAAGATTGGGACCGTTTTTCGGAGGGAAAAACATTCTCGTTAACGGACAACACGCGCTTCCAATCACGGCAGCCATGTTCTCGTCGGATATTCGAAGACTGCGTATGTCAACTGGCGAAGGGTTTGGTTCACCCACAAGTTTTGTATTGCGAGAGTACAACGAATTATTACTGTCTTCAGTTACAAGGGATAGACCAATGTTCATTTGCTTCACTTTTACATAAAATAAAGAACTGAGTTGAGGTTCTACAGTTTCATTCAGGTTTTCGTCGAAACTAACTTTGCATAATAATTTCAGTGATTGTTTGGCGATGTCGGTGCAATGTCGGATTTATGATTGATTACGTACAATTGAACACTTGTGTCCTGAGATATTCTCGACTGTAAAACTTCGCTGAAGTTAATGCCAGTTCTTCGACCAATTCCGTTCATTTCCTCATAACGTATACATTTCCTCGTAACGTATGCACAATTTTTTATTGTGCCTTCTGTGAGAGTTTCAGACCCTTTTCTTGTACGTTACATTTGTTTAAGAAGTTTAATAATTCGGAAGTCTAAATTTTCTAAAGATTTAAATTATTTGCCTCATTTTCTGCATCATTTTTCGATGATAAAATACTGGATCTTTCCCACATTATGCTGCAAATGCTTTCAAACTCAAGCAGAATTGCTAACCTCAAAGAGCATCTTCGTTGCCCAAATAACTACAAAACAAGCGATGCCTATAACATATGAACCACACAAACGTCACCTCCTTTGCAGTGCCTCAATACATCAGGATTTAGGTGTTGTTGCAATGCAAGTCTCCCTCTCAGACACGAGAAGCCTCTCAGGTATTTAGTCAAGAACGGGACGTGTCTTGCCTCCAGATCGATTCATCAAAGCAGCACTGCGCAGAATAGTCCACCACTTTTACGGTACAGCCTCAGTATATGATACTGGGATCTCAATGCTTCTTTCTCACGTTGCCATGAATATTCATTATTAATTCATCTAGGTAGCACTGCCAAAAATATGCGTCCACTTTTATGTTACACCTTCATAACTAATACAGCTTCATGGATAATATAATTAATCAACAGCCTTGGGATAATACCGTTATCTCAATGCCTCATTCTTACGCCGCCATGAATATTTATAATTTAAGAAAGAAATTCAGCGCGAAATAAGCCATCACTATAATGGTACAGCCTCAGTATATGGTACTGGTATCTCAATGCTTCAAATTTTACGCCGTCTGGAACGTTTATTTCCCAAAGGTGTTCTGATGCCGCTTTTACCGCTAACATAACCGAAAACTTTCAACCTATCTGGGACAAAGGCCATTGTTTGAGTCCGTAATTTTATCAACAATTTATTTTTCAAGAATAGGTATGAAAACAGCAGGCGCTCATATACTGATTCTCGCCAAGTGTCTTGATGAAGACACACATTGACAGGGGCCATACTTTCAAAAAAAGTTAAGAGATCGTAAGTTCATTGGCCAATCATTGACGGCCTTTCAAGCAAAATGCACCAATCATAGACGAGAAATTAGAGCGTAAGTACTTATGTTCACTTAGCGAGTTTTGAAACTGGTCTTCTGCGAACTGGGCTGTGCTCGCTGCCAAGTATGGTTCATCAAGAGTACTGACGTTTAATGGCCGCAGCCTGGACAACTCCGACCTTTCGATCGATCACATGCATAACAGGACTGGCTGTAGTCTTATATATTATCATGAGAGTTGGCCAAGCAGCTTTCTCCGACATGATTTGAATAGAAAGTAGATGAAGTTCTCAAGAAGCATAGTTCAAATATGCAAGTGTATCAGTGCTTATCAGAAGTCAGCCATGTAAGTGCACCCTTGCTAAGATGTAAGTCACTTGCAAGAAACGTTCTTAGGTGTCAAAAATTGTAATCGTTATATTTTGGCCTCTAAATCATCCTAACACAGCACACATAAGACAGTTACGTCTCAGCAGTGACATAATTATTATCCAAAACTTATATATTCTCATAGAAGTATTAGTTCTTCGGTAACTGAGCGTGAAGTCCAATCTGAAAGTTTCTATAATCTTCTTCAGAGGCAAAACTTTTGTGATAGGGAGACTTTTTACGACTTTATGTACAGCTATTACTTTCAATTATAGTTGAAAATAACTAATTAATTAATAAGAGGTTTTTAGGAAATTCATATGGAAAACACAATTCTTTTGAGTGGTGAGGTTTATTGAGTATGTTGATTTAAATTATTTGAATTATACGCATTGGAAAATTAAGAAGAATTCGCACATGAAAGTTAACCGGATCCGAGCAGCATCTAACACACTAGTGCTGCACCAGCCAACTTCATCGATATTCCACATTTTGCCGCGGAAATGGCACACAAAAATTCAAAAGGCTCTTACAAAGCGCAGAGTGTCTTTGTCTTTGGAAGCAAGCTATGTTCTCGAGCCTCGATCGTTCTGATGAAGCCAAGGACCACTCCACTTTCGTTCTCTTAATGCGAGAATTATCCGTCGCCTTGACAATGGCGACCAAGAGCTACGCGATTCTGCACCTGATACGAGCGCTGNGTACCTGATGCGCACTGCGCACAACTTTATCTGTAAACTGGTGACGATCGCAAAAGAAATAGGTAGAGTATCCTTAAGCCTGAAAAAAGTTCGGAGCTGGAATCCGAAACGTTTTCTCTTATAAAGATATGGTGAATTTTATGGTATTGTCTTTGCTTTTAAATTCCTGATTCAGTGATTATTTGTATTTATGTATTATGGTATGTATTACGTGCACAGTTATGTATTATAATGACAGTATTTGTGAACATGGAATATTAATCTATATACATCCTAATAAATAAAATATAAAAATAAGTACTCAATCTAACTGATAAAACCGTAAACCAGTGACGGTCGTTTCTCCTACTCCTCGGATCATAACCGAATTAGATTTACTTGTTAACAAAGTGGCTGAAAAACTAAAAATTTTGTTTACTTCAAACTAATATGAAATCTATATAAGAATGGAACTAAGATGAATCTGAAATAATTTTTTCCAATATAAATTACATTTAGACTGAAGGAATAGCAAATGAGTTCTTTGAGTTACATTTGTGTAAATAAAGCCTTGTTTTTATTTTGCACTCGCATGCACTAATTTCTACAGTGATGCGCCTGAGATGAATCTTACGTGCATGTATGAATTTTTTCTACTTTAATGCATTTGTATTTCTATTTTATGTATTTGGCATACAAACAAATGTATTTGAATCTCTGGTAGACGTTGAAGTTTGCAGAATATCCATGTCTGAGTCTGTCATCGACTCTAGCAAACAATTTAATCTTATCTTTCGAAAATTAAAGAATTAATTTACTTCAAATCGGATTTACTGGTTCTTGTCGAATTTAGAAAAACTAGCAAATTATCGATAACTTTCCTATTATAACTTTCTTATCATAAAT
The DNA here is from genome assembly GCF_000764305.2 of Hyalella azteca. Classification (NCBI taxonomy): domain Eukaryota; kingdom Metazoa; phylum Arthropoda; class Malacostraca; order Amphipoda; family Hyalellidae; genus Hyalella; species Hyalella azteca. Next base: position 81,281 of record NW_025943257.1, on the reverse strand, counting down.
TTCCTATCATAACATTTCTATCCTAACTTTCCCATCATAATTTTCCATCATAACTTTCCTATCATAACTAGCTTAACTTTCCTGTCATATCTTTCCATTCAATCGAATGAAAATTAATTTAATCCAAATCGGATTATCTGGTTCTTGTCGAATTTATAAAAATCTAGCAAATTCTCGATAACTTTCCTATTATAACTTTCCTATCATAAAATTATATATATAGTTATAACATATAAGATATATTATATCTTATAATTTTCCTGTCATATCTTTCCATTCAATCGAAAACCTTCAACCATAAATTTTCATCCTGTTGGTAACTTCCCATCACAATCTTTCATTCCATCTATTAATTATCGATCATACACTATACTATACATCTTAGAAAATGACCTTTTACTAAAAAATGTTGTGCACTTGAGTAATAAAAGCAACGTGTACAAAAATACAGAAACAGAACAAAGTATCTAACGCAAGAAAAATATCAAATACACAATTGTCGAGGATATTATGAATTACTCTAAGAACTTTCTTCACAGTCAGAGAATTGCAGTCTACCTTGTAAACAAGCTCTCCCTCCCAGTAATAATACTTTTATTTAAAGTTTTGTACGCTGACGACAGTTTTCCTGTTGAGCCCTTGAGAAAAGATCAAAACAGAATCCATGTCAGATGTAGTGCATTTCAAAGCTCCAAAATAACAGAATTTCTTCTGACAGAGAGTGTTTCTTGAGTGACGTCCCATTGGGCAACAGAAACACGACGAGGTGAGTGGCACATAACGCTGTTGGACACGGCAGGCGTTTGTGCCGTGTCAGGCTCTGTGTACCAAAACTGTGAGAAAAATGTCACTAGCTCACTGTAGTCAGAAGACTCTTCCGCCTGTATATATTCAGATTTTAACTTTGTCATGCATATTCTGTGAGACAATTTGTTAGAGATTTAGCTTTGAACTTTGCTGAGAACATTTTGCGACCCCTTCGCGTTCTATAAATTTTTCTCTGTTCTCTGGTGTTGACAGGTAAAATGCACGAAACGCTTTCTGCTATCAATTTTAAAACATATTTTAACAAATTTAGGTGAATATTTTTCCATCATCAGCTATATTAATCTCTCGCTCATTTTGATTCAGGTCCCGAAAGCTGTTGCTACGTGATCCCGCGTCGTTTAAATCAATAAAAACAGCATTAAGTCCGATTTACGTTCGTTTAGAAAGGTTTCGTGCCGAGTAAATGATGATCTATACCTGGCAGAGGTTGACACTTCACTGCTCCTCGACGGCTCAGCCAAAAGCTAGCTAATTACCAGCTGCGTTTTTGTAGTCGTTGCATTTGTGCAGCGCGCACGACTCTAGTGAGAGAAATAGCACTGATCGACTTAAGTAGAACTCGTGCTTAAGTGGGAGGTTTTCAGCAGCTGCATGATCATATGCTTACTTTATTTAGTGAACCTTCTGATTATTTATTATTGTTTTAATTTAAGCAAGAATTATCACTCCATCGATAGCTTGTGCTTTTTTCCATAATAATTCCAACCATTCATGAATTATTTTCCATGAATTGTAGCAATTAATACGAAAAATATTGGAATTTGAATAATATGTTTACATCCACTTTGTTTCGTAGGACAAGCTATTCAATTCGTTGATTTTTTAATATCCTTTTAATAGTTGTTTTCAGGAATCAACGCTTGAGTACATATGGAATGGTAAATAATTATTCGCCAAAATGGCAATCACTGCAAGGTGATGCATGGGAAGAAATGCCTCGTTTGGATGAAATGTTCAATTTTGTATCACCCCCAAAAAAATATGTAATTCTGCTGATATTTTTAGTTTTTTTTTCGCATTTTTCCGACCTGAATAGCAAGCATTTTTGTCCCAGTTCGTCGTTTACGATACACATTTTTATATCTCGATCTGCTCCATGTAGGAAAATTTTCGGAATACTAAACGCACTCTGATTGTTTTGAGTAATCCCGGATGCCCAATGTATTTTCGATGTTGAAATACCAACTATTTGTTACCAAAATTCGCAAAAAATTAGCGTCATTGCGCACTCTGGGCAATCGCATTCGGAAGGCGCGGCTAATGCACGCGCATTCCGGCTGCAAGTTTTTTTAATGCAATTAAAAAGTCGACACAGACATTCAAGCCGACGCGATTAATGAATTCTCTTCTGTTGAGCAAATGTAAACGATAGTAGAGTGATTTTTTAAAAAGTATTTTATTAAACTAAGATATGATTTTTGCGAATAATTCTTATCGCCGTTTGAAATTGATTTTGTTAGGTTTTCTGGGTTTAAACAAAAAGTATTCCTTTCGTAAATTTATGATATGAAATTTAGTAAAAGACCGTCATGATGAATTGTAACTTAAGGTAATATTTCTTTTAACATTTTTTTAGGACGAAGTAGAGGTTACATTTGTTACAGCAATTATTACAGGTGAAATTAATTCTAAATAATAATTAAACTCTCAAAAATATACCGACCAAATAAATGTGCTCATAGTTATACGTGTCAATTCAATGTTCATTCTCATATATAAGTAAAATTTGGAATTCAGGCAGAATTCGGATTATTGCGGTAACTGCAGTACTTGGTGGACTTATTGGTGATGCCATCAACATGTAATGTCACTTTAAAATTCAGACAAAAAACTGATTGATGGGGGGGTTTTAAAAATCAAGATACTCAATCAAATAAAAATTGAATTGAAATTCCGGAGCCTTATTTTACCAATCTTGTTATTTTTAATATTATAAATATATAATTTTTAGTATTATATATTAAAACTACGTTGAATAAAGCGGTAATAACGACGAGTGTAATGAATGAAACAATAAAGCATTTTAAGATTTTCTGATGAATTGTAGGAAATTGATTGGCACTTGTTTTAATCCATTTCAAGTAGTTGATGAGTATGAAATGCATATGTACTTATTTAAGCTAATGAAAGATTATGTTTATTTATAACCAATGAATTATATTACTTGAAACTAACTAAAACAACAATAACATTAATCCACCATCATAAAAATTGATGAGCTTTAAACGCGACGGTTAATGAATGTTGCAATAGGCATATTTTACAATAAATTTAAGTATTAGTTTTCAAGCGCAGCTCTCGACTCTGACGGAGTCAAAGTCGAGAGCTGCAATACCGGGACTCCGGCAGAGTCGAGAGCTGCAATACCGGGACTCCGGCAGAGTCGAGAGCTGCAATACCGGGACTCCGGCAGAGTCGAGAGCTGCAATACCGGGACTCCGGCAGAGTCGAGAGCTGCAATACCGGGACTCCGTCAGAGTCGAGAGCTGCAATACCCCGGGACTCCGTCAGAGTCGAGAGCTGCAATATACCGGGACTCCGTCAGAGTCGAGAGCTGCAATATACCGGGACTCCGTCAGAGTCGAGAGCTGCAATACCGGAACTCCGTCAGAGTCGAGAGCTGCAATACCGGGACTCCGTCAGAATCCAGAGCTGCAATATACCCACGACATGGACAGAGTACAGAGCTTTTATACCCGCGACCAAATGATCTGCAATACACAATGCATTGCAAAATTTGGCATGCATCTCACTCCATAACCTTCAATAGTGGCGATACAAAAACATTTCGATTTGTCCGGGAACGCTGATGTCTATATCTGTCTTCAGAGGTCATTTTTAATCCATTAGCACTTCAATGAAAGTTTGGTTTCTATGTAACTGAAGTAAGAGTTATAGAATTGTAACCCTGTTCCCATTATTGTCCTTCCACGGAATAGCTAAAACCGGTTCATGAAGTTGAGAAATAAATAATTAAATCATAACATTTTTCCAGTCAGGCAGAACTTTATTTAATTCATTTATTTACGTGATTTATTCACGAATCTGGTGTATCTGGTTAGGAATTTTTTTCCTGCATGAGGGAGAGAAGTTATTAGAACCGAGTATATTGGCTCCAATTTGCTCATACTACAACAATGTAAAGAATTTAATAACTTTCAAGCTTCTCAACGCGACCATCAATATGAGGCGAGTGGAATTCTTCGCAGAAAATTTTCAGTTTATTGAATCTTGAAGTGCAGGCGAGTAAGGCAATTTGAATTTCGTGAATAACGCAATTTACTGTGCACTTTGTCTCGTTTAGAACACTGTACATAACTAAGTTCGGGAGGCCGTTGGAAAGTTTTATGAAACTCATAACAAATATCTTGCTGGATGCACATCTGGTGCTTCTTGAATATTATTTTTTCTTTCATTTTTCATAAATGGGGTTATATTAAAGGGTTGAAGCAAATTCCTCCATTTCTCCAGGAACAACGCTAAATGTTTCCAAATGCTGCCAAAACCAAATTCAGTATGACTTCAATATTGCAGCTCAATATTATTACTAAAAATAAATTCAAAATAAGTTTAAAATATCTGAAACATGTGGTGATAAGTTACTATTTGGTAATCGAGTTTGATTCAAAGTTAATCCTATACGTAATTATTTTACTATTAAATGGAACGTGCGCTTCAATATCGACAATCACATTTTTTTGTAAACGCTGTTGGTTATATTGATGACCAGGTTATTAATAAGCAGGTTAGAACGTCGCTGCTGGGGCACGATAATCCATGCGATTTCAGATTTTCTTTTTCAGGGATTCCGTCTTTCAAAATTTCGCTGTCCCTAATCCAGTTAATGATCATAAAGCCAGTGCATGCATGCAGATCCGCTTAAATTTAAATTAAGTTCCGCGTTTAAATTCATTCATCACATGGAACCTAGAACATCTATTAACTATAATTTAAAAATCAGTGAAAAATATTGGAGTCGATTAGATTAAATTTTCAAATTCAAATATAAAAATATAACTTCAATTTTTCTCCAGTGCTTTTTCTCAGGTTTACAAAGCCTTACTAATTTTCCACCAAGAATGAATTTTCTGGTCCAGGTAATATCTCGGCATGATGGGCATTGTGGGTGCACACCTGATCAAACCTTAAATAATTTCATCACCAGGCTTCAAACACACATACACACAAGCCAACTATGAAAAATATTTGTTGGCCGCCTATAAACACAAATCCTGCATGTCGTGCCAAACAGTGCACAGATATTTTAGCTATATGGTAATTAACTAAAGACGAGTCGGTTTAAATCTTAAAGTGAATCATGGAATTCTAGCGTAAAAGTTGTTTCCGCCAAAAATTCCCTCGAGACCTGTCAGGCGACGCGTTTCATTATTCAAGTGATGGCAAGTGGGGAAGTTGAAGGCCATAATCATGGCATCTCCTCTGCAAGCTGTCGTCACTCTAACGGGTTTTGTTGAACAGATTGCGTTCATCAAAGTCACAAAGAACGCAATCAAATCGTTGACTTGAAGGCAAACATCTCAAGTGCATGAGGATTTGTATTATAAGCGCTTATTTTCAAGAAGTCCCACTATGTTTCGATAATTTTTGCAAACCAAAGTAATTCAGTATAAAATATTCATCGTGATTCGTCAATAAATAAAAACATATGCTTCTATAAATTTGGGGTTTAAACTGGACAACATTCTCTTCTGTTGTTCCAAATGCTTGCGGATGATTCATAAATTATTGTATTTAAGCGAAAAGCTCAAATTCAATTGAAATGAACTTACAATATTGGTTGCAAAAGCTAATTTTTTCTTACTTTTAAATTAGTCCAGTCAGTTTCAATAGATTTACAGACGATTCCAGTAATTGAAAACAGAATTAAGAAAAATCGTGAAATACTTTTTTACGTTTGCAGAAGGATTTTCCTAAGAAATATTCATGCATGCATCGGGAAAAATCTCAGATTGTGGATTATTCTGGCCTAAGTTCCGGCTCCCGTCTTTAAAGGATTAAGTAGTGTTTCCTCCGGACATAAAATGCCGTTTGTGTCAACTTCATGGACTCCAAAAGTGCCTTTTATGCCTGAAATTCCAAGAAAACTAATAAACATTTTTGAGCCTCAAATACTGCGTAAGTGTTTTTTTTTTCTCGGAACGCTTCAAGTTCTGCGAAGCCATGAACTTTATTTTGCATTAAAATGAGCCTCATCAAAATAATATAATATACAACGCAAATCTCTGAGATATTTCTTGTAGCATTAAAATTCACATTAAAAAAGTAGATGAAGTGATAAAAATTAAACGGGATATTTCGTTACTAATGTTTAACGTGTAAACTTATTGAAAGTTGGTTTTCATGGTTTTTCTTTCCTTTATTGTCAGAAAATTGCTTTTATGCGAGAAATTGTTAGTTTGCTCCTACAATCGATTGATTATTTATTGAGTGATGACTGATAGTTGTTTATCGGAGATAACAATTGAGTAATATCATTCGTCATGTATGCCGGTGTATTAATTATTACCTAGTTAGACATTTTGGTACATTCATTCTTCTGGCATCATCATGTTCTTTTATTTCTTCCACTGTTCGCTGACTTATAGCTTCATTTTCTTACCGTGGCAAACAGATCGCGTTTTCTGTGCAGAACTTGAGTTCTGTTCTGCCATCTCACCAGATTATAGTTTCATTGCCCGGCAGCTCCGAGCTTCGTTCCACGGTCCTGCTCCACTTCTGAGATTATTTACATGTGCATTTCATGTCAAATCAGAGTTCTTCGTTTTTTATTAATCTAAATAGAGTTAGTGCATTTCTCTGAAATATCGTAGTTTCTACTGATAATCTAAATATTGGCAAATCCGAACTATAGATTATGCTTTCCTTCCGACGCTGGACGTGAATTCTGTCAAGATTGGAAGGGCGAACCTCATGTTCCATGCCATGTTCGTAGTGTGGCACATCAGGCAAGCCGAAAGAACGTACAAGGAAAATACCCCGATCAAAAATAATAATAATAGTATTCACGTAACCTCGCCCCTGATTATTGTCAGTTTTTAATGAAATCATGATTTTCCACGCGAAATTTGTGTACAATTTCATGTTAATTCACCACCTTAGCATCGATGTAATAATGAAAGACTATGATATCGCTCTTTTTTTCTAAATCACTCCAGTGTAATACGGATTGTTACTGAAATGCGTTGAGTACAATTTCATATCAATAATTCTTGGTTCTTCTGACAGATGAACCATCTACCAAATATTTAACTCCTGATATTTAAATATATAAAATGCGTGCAAGGTTTAAAAGCTACTTGGTGCCAATATATCATGATTTGTTACAGAAGTTTTAAGACTATCTCTTTTGCATGGATTGAGGAAAACTTTTCGCATTAACAAGGAGGTGCGGCGTAATATGTCTCATCTGTTATATGGCAAACTCTCAATACATGCGTTCCTGTGCCTGTAAAGGCAACCAATGCTCCGCAATAGCGTTTACTCCTCCAAGTTTAGCAAGGAGAGAGATGAATTAAACATGGGACCTCTTCTTCTGGGCAATAACTCCAAAACGGGCCTTCAAGTCCCATGTGTTCTGCTTAAAAGAGAGACAATATGGCACTTCTTCCGCGCCCGATAAGCTTAAATGCGTGGCGCTCGGGCACAAACTCAAGAGCGTGCGTGAGTCTGGCCGGAGTGGAGTTCATGTGAAAGTTGGTTTATCGGGCCGTCCGTTGCCAGGAAAAAACGTTTTCAGCATCCTCAGTTTGAAATTATGTTGAATTGGTTTGATGTAACTTTATTCATCGCTTATGCACTTTGAAATATCAATAAATGAGTGCTTTGGCATGACTGCAATGAAATTGTTAGACGCTTGAAAAGTATAATGGGACAGCTAAACGAGTGAAACAATTTACACGAAGAGGAAAGGAAAAAAGTCGAATTTCCTCATCCTGATCGAAGCTAAACACATATTTTTTAATTCCTTAGCAGAATAGAATTGAGATAAAATGAACGGAATTATTAATAAATGACATGAGAGAATAAATTATGTTTGCTTTGATTTGGAGACAAGGTCTTATGACGGCAAGAGCGTATAAGAGGATATAAGATCTCAACAGCGTTGTATATACCAGACTCAATATCGTTGTATATACAAGTTTCTACAGCGTTGTATGTACAAGTTTCTACAGCGTTGTATGTACAACAATCAACAGCGTTGTATATACAAGGTTCTACAGCGTTGTATATACAAGTTTCTACAGCGTTGTACATATGTACAATATTCTACAGCGTTGTATATACAAGATTATACAGCGTTGTATATACAAGGTTCTACAGCGTTGTATATACAAGTTTTTACAGCGCTGTATGTACAACATTCTACAGCGTTGTATATACAAGATTATACAGCGTTGTATATACAAGATTCTACAGCGTTGTATTTACAAGATTCTACAGCGTTATATATACAACATTCTACATCGTTAATGCACATATGTCGTACCGAAATCGAGGAATTACCGATTCTATGAAATAGGCAGTCATTTGCCGAATCTGTATAATCACCATTTCGTTGCTAATTTGGAAAATTGGAAGTTAGAGTTAGAACATAAATCGGCAGTTAGTGTTAGAAAAGGTTAGGTCAATAACGATCAAGTTCCTTCTTATTTAAATATTGAAAAAACAAATCTTGGCTGACTGACCTAACCCCAAATTCCTATGGTATATAAATGCTGATTCTACAGATTCGGCAACTGGCTGCTAATTTAATTTCATAGAATCGACAATCCCGCGATTTCTGCACGACTAATACAACATTTTCTACAGCGTTGTATATACAACTTTCCTTATTTCCGATTTAACTTCATATTATTCAGCCTAGGGATCACTCCTAGCCATAACCAACAGTTCAGAATTCGATAAACTTTTAATGGCTGTATGAAATTACATTGCAAATATATTCTCAATGGGTGCGATTCTTTTTAGTATTTATCTCTATTTTTGTAATAAGACTTCCAAACCAATAATGAAATTTGATATTTATTTCTTGAACTTCAATTGCCACAGCAGAGTTTTACAATACATTATGGGCATCATTGTATTCGCCGCATCCAATTCGCCGTCATTTGAAGAGGAAATTGGAGTCGGCAATTAGGCAGGAGTCCTCTTCCAAGTTTGCGACAGGCCGCCGTACCACAGCGCCCTCAGCGCGACTTTGAAGTATTATTGCTCAGGGTCCAGTTGAGATTTGAGGCCCGATGTTCTTTGATTGTCAGAGTGTGACAAATTTTATGAGTATTCAAAATATACAATCATGACGTGGATTAAATTTTAGATTACTTCTCAATGGTCGTAGAACTGTTTTATTGATTTTTAAGGGTTTGATGCTCAGAGAATGACGGACAAATTTAGTCGCAAATTTTTGCTTTCCGTTTCGAGTAATTTTGTGACCGTGATCACTTAAATTGCTAGTTAGTATATAATTTTATACACAGCGAATATTTTACTCTAAATTTAGACGATGGAAAAATATTTTACCTGCCGTTACCAGCTCCTGTGTAATAGAAAAATCCCGAAGACGCTGGCTCATGAAATGAATGTAATGCAATGAACTTGATTAGTATTCTTCCTCATTGACGATTATACGCTCGTGTTGCAGGCGCACAACAACACTGCATGCGAGAGGTTATGCAGCGGCCTGACCAACAATATTCATAGCATTTGTCTGCACCGCGCGTTTAAGCTCTGTTTTGTGAAGCCTTTGTTTAAAGCTTTTGCCTCTTTCGTAAAAAAGTGGTAGATTTTCAGTGGCCGAATATAAACTGTTTATTTGACTCCCATGAGCCAGGCAAGATTTAAATTTGAGTGTAAGCGATGAAAATCTGCGCACTAAATTGAAACTCAGAGAACGCTGGACGAATGTTTACCTCGCTTCACGAACGACATTCTCGCACTCCCTAATTCAGCGATAACGACGTTCGTCGCGGTTCAGAAGATGGTATGTCATGAAGTTATGGACGGACAAAAATAAAGATATATTCGGTAGGTAGAGATGGGACGTCAGTGTACGCAGTCAGACGCTGACACTCGGAATGGTTTTGAAGAGGGGAACCTAAATAAAAATTCCACGAATATCGTATCGGGAAAACAGGAAGCTATCAACTTCTGATGGCAAAATCTATTGAAGTAAAAATTGATATTAAAAACAATAAAGTACATTATTTTCATTTGGTTCTTATTCAGGAATGGATACTTCACTACGATTCTTCACCGTAAAATAGGCTGGAAAAAAATGTTGTAAGTCTGAACTAACTATTTCAATAGACAAATATTACCAAAAATTCTAGTCCTTTCATTCAATGTTCTATGCTCTCTATATATTTCAACATAAACTTCATTTGGAAACAGTTAGTACTGAACAAGCAATCGCTTATCCTGTTATAACTTCTATTGACTAAAATTTGCACATATTTGAATTCCTTTTTTTATTATTCGTCAAAAAATACATATTTTTCCATATATGGCTAGACTACAAACCAAAATTTTTTCCTAACGCAAAGAAATCAAAATTTACTGGTGTAAAATCAAGATTTCGATTTCTAATTTCAATCAGACGTAAACAACGAAGAGGAGGAAAGAACAAGCGCGCGGTGTATAGTGAAGTACAAGCAGTGTTCACGTAGGAATCTAAGTCTGTTAGAATTTATTACACTGTTATAATTATTCTGCTTGGAAGAAAAAATATTTGAAAATTAAACCCATATCAATACAAATGATCTCAAAAACAAAATTGGAGACTAGATTTTTAGGTTCTCATTTAAACTTTCTTGCATGAATTTCGAAACGATAGCACCAATTTCAAAATTTAATCTAAATCTTGATAGCGTACGCTGTGACTATAAAATTTTATACTCTGTCAAAAAGAAATTGAAATTGAAAGCTCTAACGTGACAATTATTCCTGAAGATATCTTTACCACAGCATTTTAAAGACGCGTAATTAATGAGCCCCAGCGACTTCAGTGTTCACAGTCGCAAGCTCTGCTCGCAGTCTCTGCACAATGTGTTCATTATTCATATTAATGATGTTTTCTTTTCTTTTAAGAGTTGAGGTAGGGAACTTATGACAGCACCTAAACTAATTAATTATAAAACCTGGCAACTTGTGACTTCCTGGGAGCAAAGTTAATTAAGAATGTTATTAGTTAGGATATCGGGGAGCGTGCGACGACAAGGGAAAACCGACCGAGCAGTTTGTGCAGCTGCCTCTGCTCCCATGGAGGTTGGTGACTTGCGACTCGCGGGACGTAAGATAAAAAGAAACGTGCACGCCCAAAGTCCTCCATGGTTCGCTAGGCAGTCTGAGAAGACTTGTAATTTAGTTTGCCAGACTCGCCGTAAAGTTAGCTTTGGAGCACCCATTCCATGCCCTCAGAGTGAGCACGGAGCATTTTCCGCCAAGGACGTAACTCTGGTAACAAGTGTGATGACTTTCGATTAAGCCTTGAGTTCGGTTGGAAACGCTTTAAAAAATGGTAAGGGCGATCTTGTGCGTAATAAAAAATGACAAAAATGAAAACGCTTAAATGTAAGCTGGCAAAAAGTTGTATTTATTCTATCTATTAAATTTTGAAGACGAAATAAGCAAGCTAGATTTTCGAATTAGCATATAGTTTTGATTCCTATTCTTCACGACTCACTGTTGAGTGTGACTAAATAAACCTCGCTGCTAATTTCTTGTTTGTTTTCTTGTCTGATAAAACGTTTCCTTTGCTGGCTTACTTTTTCTTACACTATAAGAAAAAATGAATTTAAAAAATTTAAAGATTATCTATGAGAAACGGATTAGAATTCATAACTCATCCGAAGCCAAAAATGCCAACCAGCCTAACCAATTACTTGCTTACATTCTGAGCCTGTATCCTTGTACGATTTTGAGAGTAACAAAACGCATCCCTAAACTTGCACTGAATAATATGATAATATATATTGGATTCAAACACAGAAGCTGGCTCATTTTACTTGTAGCTGTGAGTTTCCTGTATTCGCGTTTCTCAGTCCTGTATTCATTTGTAAGCACAGATCTTATGCGCATAATACAGGGAATCTCCCCAGTACAGCGATGCCTAAGACCAACATTTCTATCTTTCCATATATGAAGACAGACAAACGAAAGGAATAAAAATCTAAGACTCCATCATTACTGGCAGTTCTTATTCACTGTACTTGCTTTCCAGCCTTGGCTTGCATTGCTCGGTTCTTGATTAACGGCTTAAGCTCCAGTGCCTCTCAAGGCAGCGGACAAAAGGAGACTTCTTGCCGTAAGTCGTCCGTTGTCTATGGCTGTTATGTGGTGAAATCTGTGGAATTTAGTAGGTATATTAATTATGCCTATTTAGATACGTGTAATATAAGTCAATAGATTAGGCCGTACATTGGCATGTCGGATAGTTTTAAGCTGTTATATATTAACTTAAGTGCTGAGGTGCGTCATCTTCCTTGAGATTATAAACTAGCCGAACTTTCAGGCAAAACCTATAATGTAGAAAGTGAAATTTGACATAACCCAATCAGTCTTATATAATAAAAGAATGATGTCATACTGCAACAATTTATGTAGAACAATGGTCTTCTGCCACTCGATTAGGTAGAACCCAAATCATTATAAAAGTAATATCTCGTATTGATACAAATTAATGGCATAGATGCTCTCGTGCACGGTGGTAAGTCGACGGATTACGCCTGGTTTAGTGCGATGCGTCATTGTGCGCCGCTAGACTAATGGGCGACTGCGCGACGTTCTGAGCGTCATGCTCGCTAATTTATGTTGATCCTGCGCACAGTCTGCTGGCGTGATCCATGGTGTGGTATGCAGGATACCTTGTAATTACTGGCTGCCTTGTCACTCGGGATCATCGCTCGCTCTTCCCCGCTGCGTTAGTTCATGAGGAACGTCGGCAAACCGACGAGACGATTTCAGCGGGAAAACTAACATGGAAGCCTTAGAATTTCACCATTAAAAATTCTACTTCCCTTTTGATTCTACTGCTTTCTAGAAAAAAACATAGTGACAGTTTGTATCTACAACTCTAATGACGTTCAAGTAGATTAAGAACATGTGTCTTCAATTTGTGGAACCTACCTCCCAGCATCATATTTGAAGCGACAATCAAGCCTGAGTTTGTTTCTTATTGTGTTGAGCCAGCTTACTGTTTTTTTTAAATCTCAATAAGTTGAGTTTACATTATTACCTCTACAATGAAATCGTTATGATTGCCGGATGAAGTGCTTTGTGAGTATCGACATTTACAACCGACTGAGTTTTGATCTTGAACTGCCGGTGTAATTGGGAGGCCATCACGTTGTGAGCTGCAATTAAACTACTGAAAATTCGTGAGACAACATAGAATTTTTTCTTAGAATATCAGAGTAGTTTATGTAAAATATAGGGTCCTATACGAGTACATGATAATTCATGTTCGTGTGTGACTTCCCGAATTGAGGTTAACGTAATAATAATGTTCAAATTAATGTAAGCCTGTTCTTTTTCCATTAGGCCTCAGTGTGTGTGAATGTTATGACGTTGGAAGAAGAAGAACCGAACCGATGTTGTTGTTCGATTTATATAAAAAAATAAGAATTTAAAATTTTTCCGTTAAATGATTTCTAACCTTCCACTGACATGGCAAACCCACGAAGCCAAAAAGACCCTATAGGGAGCCTGATTTTGATCTATCGGCACTACGCCCTTCGTGGAATTTATGTTCAGGATAGCAGACAAATAACAGACTGGCTGCAGCCGTCCTGGCTATAGAGGCATGGGTCATGGGAGCCCAGGCTACCGCATACACTTGCAATTATGACCGACACCTTGGGTCATTTATAGAAAAAATTAATCGGATTTGGGTTTAATACTTTCTGTTGTGCAAATTTATGTAATTCAATGAGTTGATAAATGTTTTTTGTTCAGGATAAGATTGAGGCTATTCGTCTTGCTTATTTTATCATTCAACGAATTATCGAAGCGGTGGCATGTTGCTATAGAAGTTTCCTGTCTTCGGTGTCACTGTCACGTAATTTATTAAAGATTAATTTAAACAACACGACGCTGTGCTCGAATCCCTTCTGTCTAAACATTTTTCCAAATCATGATTTTATTCGATAATAATCTAATTACACTCTTTTTCATTGTGACATCTATAATGAAAAAGTGTTTCTTCCAATCACGCTGCCGTTGATCTTATATTCCATGAATATTCGAACATCGATTGAATATTCATTCCCTAATTATGATGACACGCGGAAAAGCCATCCAATGCATGAATAAGACAATATTTTCTTAGACGTACGATTGGTTCCATTGATTTTGATGCTGTGTTGATAGCGCCACAACTTAATTATCATCACTTATGCTGCTCATGTCATGGAACAATTTCATCTCACCAGCAAATATTCATGAACGGAACGAAGGGAATTTTTACTGTAAAAGTTTTTTTTTATAATATCACTATATAATGGTGACGATAACAGTTCATTTTACTTTTGCTAGACTCACAGAAAAGGATTTATCTAATTTAGGTTTGATCTTGAGCATGGGTGAGCAACTCGCGGCACATAAAAATATTTTGTTTGGCCCTTATATGATGTTGCCGTTACATGAAGTTCTCAATATTGCGTTCTAAGTTTTTTATGTTTCTTTTCTAATGTATTTGATTTTTTCCACATGCTATTTCGTTAATTTAAATGGTACTTTGGGGTCAATGTTATTAAATAAAGTTCTTTATTTAATTAACAATGAATTTTCTTAATAAATGTCCTTTAAATTAACAGGTTTAACGACAAAGTTTTATTAAAAATCTAGATGAACACGAAAAACTCATTTCCATTAATTCAATAACACGAAACCCGGGAGAAAAGGTTTTCCTTCCCAGATCTAGAAAATTAGTTTATTTGAGGTGCTTAGCTCATCACAAAACCTATTGATAATCGTTTCGCTCAAAGTTTAGTGAAACTGAACAGCGCATTTTTTACAGACAAGATTATTTGTTAATTTTTTGTAGTCTTACTTCTCAATAATACGTTTAATGAGCGCTTATTACATGGCAAATTTGAATAAAAATATTTCTAATGCCTCTCCTATGTTTTTACGTTCATACACTCAGCAATAAAGTATAGAGCCTCCGTTCTACTTGTAGTAGTGGCTCTATGTTCTACTCTCACGTTCTACTCTCAGTATATGTATACTGAGTATACATATGTTTAAAATTGTTCATTGCTCACGAAGAGCGTTGTTCATAATCAAAAATTTTATTTATCTAAATATTCAACGATACCGGAAATTAGCATTCAATTATGAATAGGAAATTACCAATTTTACTGATTTTCATGCATTCATGTTTACGTAATTCATTCATATTTCTTCATGTTACAAGCATTCAAACTCTAAGCGTGTCAAATCGTTGCACGGTCTCACAATTTTTAGTTTAAAAGCTTTCGATGTTAGAGCTTATCGAGCTTGTGCGACTTCATGATTTCGCGCGCTGTATGCATCGATATGCATCTCCAGCAAAATCATACATTATCCGACTCTCCAACTCATCTGTCTAATGTGACATCGTAATTTTTCCACAACATCATTGATGATTATCTCCGACAACGTATGTGCTCGTGTGTAGCCGGCGCAACAAAACATCATGTCGGTTTTAATCGCCCTCGCCCATGATTTACATGGAGATTCACTTAGCGTGATGACGGCTCTGATCCCGAAGCTAAATACTCGTTACTCGCCAAGAACCGAGCGAGATGGAGTCGATGATAACGGTTAACTCCTATGCCATTTCAAGCGCTTCACACGATCCTTATTCTTGCTCTTTGAAAGCTGACCTTCAGTAATCGCCGACCCATGTAAACTCTACGTAATTGCCAGCCATGCGCTCACCTTTCAACGGGAAATGTTAACGTAGCCGCGGTAAACCATCAGCTCAGATCAAAAGCCTTCGCTGAAGACGATAGCGCCTTGGGTTTAAAAGCTTTTGCGGCGAAGTAGTCAAGCTTCTGTTTTACTTTGCTCATGTCCAGCCTGTAATGTTTATTCTTTGTTTGTTAATTAGAGCCAGTAATGATTTTCCATTGGTTTATATGAGCCCATGAAGTTAAACTGAACAATTTAATCCTGCAATATGTTACAAGGTATTTCAACGTATGTTGAAATGCATGAAGGCAATTTTGAGGGGTTATTTACAAAATTTGAAAAGAGAAACGAATTTTTCTGCTTGATTATGTCGCAATTTTCCTATTTTTGCATAAAATACTAATATAAGTTCGATTTCCATTCAAGAAAATCAAAATGTCTGTCAAGGCTTCTCCCTCCGTTCTAAAATTCATTCCAGCAGCTGCAAAATGCTTGTCCTGACACCATGTGCATTCTGTAAAGTGGTAAACCGTCTTGTATTAGGTAATTAAGTATATAATGTATGCAGATAAAGTTTCCCCAGCAAAGAAAATCATTGTCATTTATGCAATAGGTCTCCAGGTAATACAATGACAAAATAACCGAACCAAAGTAAGAGGCCTTGCAGTAAAGCTATTTAATTTTTTCCGAAGCGAAAAAAGGCAATTTACTTAAATATTGCAAGGAAGCAATCGGCTGAAAGGTGTTGCAGGTTATACGGCAAACTTTCCATTTAAACCAATCGCTTTATTCTGAAAAAATCATTAATGGAGAAGACGCCTTCACTGAAACTCGAAGAACAGAGAGTGTGGCAAACAAACAAAATAATTTCCCATTGGATAAGGTAAATATATCGGCTAATATTATCGACAAATTTCTCGAGGTAATAGCTGATCCTGTCTTCAATTAGTTTTACATTATTGATGGGGCAGTGAGATAGCCGAAATACCTATTTTTTGTTATCTCATGAACTTTAAAGAATTATTAATTTTCATTTTAAAACATACTTCATATGCATCGTCTGTAGCAAATGTGCCGACTCAATCCTTAATAAAAATTTTCAATAATTCCATTCGCAACAAAAAATTACACTGAAGTTCACATCATATTCATGAAATTTTATAGACATAATTTTTTCTTGTAGAAAATTTTTTCCTGCGTATAAAACCTTAATGAGCTACAATATTGCTAGGTGCACAAGCAGAAACTCCGCCATAAGTACATTTTCCTTCTGGTTGTAACATGACAATTTTAGGGACGTCTGCTATCTCGGCGACATGAACCTCCGGCAATCTGTTGTTGTACTTCAATACGGTCACTTACATACATAAGTCCACGCAAGTAATCGCCTATGGCTTTCTCGATTACTTTCACATGAGGTAGCTGCGAATATATCCCTGCGGTTGACTCCGTAGAGTCTTTGAAACTTCCTATAAATACGTGAGTGGTATTTTTTTCAAGCTGCAGCTTGAGATAATAGGAATTATTCGCAGTACACAGACTGCCTCTTTGAAACTTTGCATTATCATAGAAATTGAAGGGGCGTTTGTGTAGACGATGGAATTTCGGAACCAGTCTATTTGCGTCGCCTCATGGCATCTGATACGATGGTGGGAACTCGAAGCTTGGAAAAAAGCCGATTCAAAGACCTTCTTTGAATCTCATATCGCTAAGCAACGTTCCCTATCAAATTTGAAATTAAATAACTATAGGAACATGCGCATTGGATTCGTCTCTAATTAGGCTTCATAATTCTTGAGCTGCATGTTATGTTATGTTGCCTATTTGTGTGCTAGGCTTCGCTCACCTTCATTGCGCTACTAATATTCCCTTAATTATTGAGCGCCACATGGCCGCACAGGCACGAATCTCAAATAATGTTATACATTTTTTAGTCTATTTTGCAACCATCTAATTCATGCATCATGATACATTGAGTTAGTTTTTATCCCTCAATAAATTATATTTATCTAACAAATTTGGGCTTCCTTTTATATCTGGCAATGAACAAGCGATTCGGATAACGCGTTGAACATCATAAATGTAAACTTATGCGCTTCAGGAAGTTGTATCAACTAACTTCAACGCTATCATTCATCTGAGCCGGTCACACATGAGTCATATAAGAAATAGAGTGAATATAATTAAGCTTTCGAACAATATTGGGGTAAAAATTTCTGCCTAGAACGCATTAAGCTTCCTTACGACCGCTGGACGTAATCTGGAGAATCATTTCTTTTCTATGAGATTTTCTTCGTGTGCACAGCAACAGAAATTTTTGGAGTTCGTTAACCTTGACGACGGCGTCGTCTACTCCTGGAAAAGATTAAATTCCTCAATGCTGACGCGATTACCCAACGCTGGAACTCGAGCTCCGCTTCCTCGCTATGGTGCTTCCAGTTTTTCGCAGCCAACGCTGGGGGTTTCAATTTCGCAGCGCTAGATGATGCTGCTTGGTGAGCGTTTCCCTGGAGAAAGAACTGTCATTTAGTGCCCTGGTATTTATTAGCTTGATAAAAAGGATAAGGTTGCGTTGCAGGATCACGAGCGTCGAGGAGCGCCGTGAGAAAGTCTGAATTGTCGTCGTGAGAAGCGAGGGTTAGAAGGTGCTACTTAGACTGTACCTATAGCGGTACAATTAATGTACCTGCATGTAGCGGTATAATGTACCTGTAGCGGTATAATGTACCTGCAGCGGTATAATGTACCTGCAGCGGTATAATGTACCTATAGCGGCAGAATGTACCCATAACGGCAGATTGTACCTATAGCGGTAGAATGTACCTATAACTGTAGAATGGACCTATAGCTGTGGAATGTACATGTAGCGTAGAATGTACCTATAGCGATATAATTAATGTACCTATAGCGGCAGAATGTATATATAGCAGTGGAATGTACCTATATATAGCGGTAGAATGTACCTGTAGCGGTAGAATGCACTTATAGCGGTAGAATGTACCTATAGCAGCAGAATGTACCTATAGCAGTGGAATGTACCTACAGCGGTAGAATGTATACCTGTAGCGGTAGAATGCACCTATAGCGGTAGAATGTACCTATAGCGGTATAATGTACCTATACAGCGGTAGAATGTACCTGTAGCGGTAGAATGCACCTATAGCGGTAGAATGCACCTATAGCGGTATAATGTACCTATAGCGGTATAATGTACCTATAGCGGTAGAATGTACCTATAGCAGTGGAATGTACCTACAGCGGTAGAATGTACCTGTAGCGGTAGAATGTACCTGTAGCGGTAGAATGCACCTACAGCGGTAGAATGCACCTATAGCGGTAGAATGTACCTATAGCGGTAGAATGTACCTATAGCGGTAGAATGTACCTATAGCGAAAGAATGTACATATAGCGGTATAACGTACCTGCAGCGGTATAATGTACCCATAACGGCAGAATGTACCTATTGCGGTGGAATGTACCTAAAGCGGTAGACTGTACCAATAGCGGTAGACTATACCTATAGCGGTAGGATGTACCTATAGAGGTCGAATAGATCTATATAGCGGCTGAATATACCTATAGAGACTGTACCTAAAACGGTATAATGTACCTATAGCGGTATAATGTACCTATAGCGGCAGAATGTACCTATTGCGGCAGAATGTACCTATTGCGGTTGAATGTACCTATAGCGGTAGACTGTACCTAGTGCGGTAGAATGTACCTATAGCGGTAGACTGTACCAATAGCGGTAGACTGTACCAATAGCGGTGGAATGTACCTATTTCGGTAGACTGTACCAATAGCGGTGTAATGTACCTATAGCGGTAGAATGTACTTCTAACGGATGTAATTCTAGCGGAAGAATGTTCTTCTAACGGTATACTGTACCTATTACAGTAGACTGTGTCTACAGGCATGGACTGTAGACTAAACATCTAATTTACAGCTAGGTATGACATCAGACTAAACAAGAGCTGTGAATAAATTTGCCATGTTTTCATGGAATACGTTTTCGATGATTTATATACGCGTTTCGATAATGTATATACATATTCATACTAACGCTGTTTCTTTGAAAGTGGCTACCCTAGTAATAATGGTTTTTTCATTCCTATTGCTGAATTCGTAAACATAAAATTTTATTTTGTCATGTCAACTTGTTTTTGCTCCCACATGTATAATTTGCTGTTGCGCTCTGTCGACGGGTACTTGTCGAATACTCGTGTGATCTAATACTCTCTCTGAGATATTAGCTGCCAGCTCTATTTCTCAAGGTTTTTTAATCAAGATTACACAAAGTGACGTATTACCTGAATGTGTTATTTAGGCACGTATTTTCGGTGTGTGATTACACACGCGAAGAGATTAGTTGCCCGATATTTTTAGTGTGCTTTTTTAGCGCATGCCCGCGACAATGGCGGTTAACGAGTGTTCGGGCCGCTACCCAGTCAAATGGGCTTGCTCGTAAGGCAGTGATTTGGAGAAAGTGAAACATGACTCCTCTCCATCACTTTAAAGTACTCACGATCAGTTATCCGATACCGGGGCATCGGGACAGCCACACCTCGAACATGGCTCGTTATATGAAAACGGATGAGAAATGTTCCAGCTTATCGGGATACGTACGTTACCTTGATATGGCCTGTTTCATTTCCTCTTTGAGTGAAACAAATTACTGTATTTTGTCTTTGCATTCAAAGTACTACGCCCTTGGCACATCAAAAGTTGGGAAACATTTAATCATTGGTCCATTCTCCCCATTATTATTCGTAAAGAGGGAAACAATTTCGCATTTTAATTTTCTGTTATTGATGTTTGTAATTATCATATATCCTTAATTTGTCAACATTTAAAACATGAACATTAAGAACTCAAATAACTGAATAGAATTTATTAGTATTATGAATTGAGACAATTTTCTCCCACAACACACGCTCTGCGCCTTTAGCTTTGACATTACGAAATTTTTGCTCTGTGACTTAAAAATGAAAGCATGCGAGCCTCAGACAAAAGTTTAGTACCTTATTTACTAAAAACGAAGTCTCACGATTTCAGAAACAGAGGTCATAGGTCACATGACTTCTGCGGCCTCTACATAGGTCATACATATTACCAATTAAATAAGGTTAGTTTAAATAATTATTTTGACGCCCCTTGGGCGCGGAATTTTTTGGCAGTCCTATTAAAAAAGCGTTCTGAATGTAAGATTCAAAATTTTTCGATTATGCCAACATTTTGTGGTAATCACTGAAAAAAAAAAACAATATTTTTATGGACCCAAATCGTTACTATTTTTTACATATTCTTTCTAATTTTGAAAGATACGGGTATGGGACGAGAATATATTTAAGTATTATTACACTTACAAAAAATTTGAGCTAACCTCAAAATATTCAACCCGTATGTCCTATACAATTAAAACATCACAATGGTTTTTATTGAGACTTGAGAAACATTAGCATTACCACGAAATGCTGATGTGGTATCAAAATTAGCCGTTGAATAAACGCTTCATAGAAGCGTAAATAAAATCATGAATGCTTTGGATATTTCTTACTCGCGTGATAATTCACAACCTTGCCCCTATCAAACACGCATGGAATTTTCCTTAGTTTTTTTATGCAATATTTCAGAAGCGTATGCCTATCAAACCCGCCTCGAATATTTCTTAGTTCCTCTAAGTGGCATTCGGTCCGCCCACAGGGAGCAAATCTCGCTGCTTGATGCCATCTTCAATCACGCACTCCACTAGAGAGTTGAGTTCTATGGCCTCCGACGCTTGATAGATGGGGACCTTGGATTGCTTCCATAGCTCCCCATTGCGAATAATTGTACTAGGGTTCTAGGAGAACCTCGGTGTAGTGTTACAGTAATTATAAGGCGAGGTAATTCTACACAAGGTTCCAACACACGTCCTTGTTCAACAGAGGAAACAGATTTAGCTTCTTTGAAGATAACATGAAATTTTGAATACTTTTTTATTTGATTGGCGTTGGTCAAGTTGAACTGAGAAAGTGTAGTATGTGAGAAAATATGCAAAAATTATTGAATTCAAGTCCAGTCAACGGAATGATTATAGTTACGATTTATTTCAAATAATATCGAGATGAGGCCCATTTTTTGCAATTATCGAAATTTTCACGTAAATTATTGCGAGGTGCCGAAAAGATTCGAAGTAAGTGCTATTTATTTTCATGACAAAATGCAAAGAAGTTCATTCATTTCAATTATGAATTTACGGTGATGCGGGAATTAAACAATTTTTGATGAGAGTTTCCTCATCGATGGGATGAATAATTTATTATATACCAAACCATATTTTCCTGAAAAATATCCTCTCATGGTTATAAAGCCTGATTTATATTCTCATCGCCTGAAATGATTTTGCTCTCAATAAAAATAATGTATTTTGGCTTAATTTTGCAAGCGTAACTTGAATGCAATTTAATAATAAATTTGCGTAATTCATATAACATTGAATTCATTTATCGGGCATCTACAAAAGAATTCGTTGTAATTTCTATTTTTTCTCAGCTAAAATTTTCCCTTACTATCAAATTTTTGTTCTTATATTAAAATTATAAACGTTATTCTTAGATCACGCGTCGTCAGGTCGATTCAAGCTCAGCGGCTCGCACATCACACCAGCCCCGACGGCCCAGAAATGTAAACATGGCTCACGTCCCGACTACAATGGCGGCTACTACTAATTACTTGACCTACAAGACAGCAGCCTCATCGCTCTTGGTGCATAAACGGTCTGCTGTAGAACGTCAAACCAAGAGAAACATTGCCATGACTTCCTGAACGGAATGGCCTCTTCAGCTCAGATATGGGAGTGACGGGTGTGAAATTCTTCGGTGCTTCTGATGCAATCAATTACCAATTAGGGCGCTGAGGGCTAGACCGAACTTCTTAAGTTCTTCCTCTACAATTATAAAGTGAAGATAAACTTTCGGCGTAAAGATGTTGCTTGAATAAATAATATCTGCATTCGATCTTTCAGAGATATGCTGAAATTGACGGCGTCAGAGATAAAAGAATTTCTTTGCAAAGCCTTAGGAGTCTAATAGAGCTTTGGTTTAGGTTTCAAATTCAAACATTATCAGAAATTAATTCGGTAAACACTGATTCAACAGACATAACTGTTTTTAAATAAATGACTATTTCCATTTCCTCCTACCCGCTTTTCAAGCTGGACTTTCTAGTTATTTCTCCCGAGAAGCAGCAACTAAAATCTCAACATGACACGCCTTTCACGTAAATCCTCTCTATACATGCACTAACCTTTGGAACATCCAGCCATACTCGTGCTCTTCAGAAGACGAGGGCTGCGGAAAGTACTAAGCAAGGGCGGAGTGTTTCAGTACGACCACGGAGCTATATTTGCATTGCTTATCGCACGTAAAGCCTGACTACCAAAATCAATGAGCCAGGCGTCTCTGAAGAGCTTTTGTTCAGTTTTGAGGGCGTGTTTAGATTTGCAGAAATGTAAATAAAGGCACTGCGCACCCACAAAAAACAAGCAATTTCTAGCGAAGAATTTGCGTTCATATTTCAGAACGAGGAAAGCTGTAGAGATTCTAGGCAAACTGACTTTGGAGTTCGCTTAAAATTGTCCCGGTACACAAGTTCCTTTTTTTTTGTAATATATAACTTCTCATTTATACTATCTAAATTGTAAAATAGGAGGAAAATATGTATTCAAAAAATTATTTCGTGGCTTCCTCTGTGCTACCCGCATTGAATATTTTACACACATAGATCGGTGTAAGAACGTCATTTAAATTCCGATAATTTTCGAAGTGAAACAAATTCATAATAATTCAAATCGTAACATTAATGTCACCAATGATCAATAATCACGACAATTAATTCATTTGCCTGCATTATCTGGATGGCTCTAAGTTCCATGGGTATAACTTGAATTTTTGCCTCTGAATCTAAATTTTTCCAATTTAAAATACGACAGTGCTGCATCTGCTAATAAAAAATAACAGGATCCTGAATGGTTAAAATTAACTACAGGATTCAAAATAGGAAGTGTATTTGCTCGTAATTCATCTTAAACGAGCAGAAATAATTTTCATTCTAGTTGAGTTACCAAGAGTGATGAGCTAGAAAGAAATAAAATATCTAGTGAAACAAAAAGCCAAAAATGAAATTCAACATTTAGAAAACGCAACATTTATTACTTGTAAATTTCGGGTAGACGCCGTATCACAATTCTGAAAGGAAAATGTATGATACAGAATACTGGAAAGCAGGCACAATATGTTCTTCAGAAGCTTTGCATTGAAAATGTTTGCTGACATATCTATTTCGAAACCTTTTTTGCATATATTTATTTATATGTGCTTATTTGCGATTAGAGCTCTGTTATCTACATCTAAGGGCTAAATACAATTTTTAACACACCCTATTTATCGAAAATAAATGCCTAAAAAATAAGAAGATTGTATAATAGTGATATGCCCAAGTAGAAAATTTTCTTATATGGACCTCATTCCTAAGATTTTATATGAACGCCGAGCTAGGGGCAGTTGTGAATGCGAGTCGGCGACAAAGAACGCCAAAAATGCGAGACATCCCGCAGCTTCTGAATTTACCAAGTGCCAAGCTCCCAGAGCCGAGAATTAAGCGAGGCTGTGAAGAATCACCTCTGAGTAGAGGCATAATTGCCTCGCATTTGTATAATGGAGCGATTCACGAGCTACGTGACGACAGCCGCGCTAAATATGCCCATTGGCTGAACCTATTATGGCCTCGCTCTGTTTAAAGCCAATGTAATGATTGCTATTCTGCACCGGAGGAAATGGTGTGAACTTGCTTTTTCGCAGTTCAGTTTCCCTCATCAGGCCCTATTTATTTCGACAGGTTTATATCATCTTGTATTAAGCTTCCTGGTGAATAAATTATTAAGGGAACGAATAATGCACCATGTGAGCCTATAATAATGAGCCTAACATAATGAGCCTAATATGCAATTTCATAAATTGTAAACATGAACAAATAGAAAAGAAAAGTAAATTTTGACAAAGATGCCTTCGAAAAAACTATTTTAACTACTTTTTCAATGGGACTGCAAGCTGATTTTCATTCGTATCCTGCCTTTATACCGACTGGATTTTAGTACATTTTTATGCGAGCAATTGTTTTGCTAGGTTAATAACAACGCTTCACGACAAAAAATTCCTTTGGCATTTTTTTGACAAATAAAACTTGTCAAGCATTCAAATAAAAAGTATCCAGAACATTTCGTATAATACATGTAAATCATGGAAAGTTTGTAATCGTGTATTTGATGCAACCTATGCAGTATACACCCCAAGAGAGATTTTTCTCATACTTCTTTTCTTGCTTAGCTCGAGGAGGCCTTTCAGTCTTGATAATTGAATGTGAATATAACAACTCTTTATTATTAACATTTAGTTGTTATATGGATTGAAATGAAGAATACCTTCAACTCATCAAAATAACTTCAACTGGCACAAAAACTCAGCCAACACTAGAGCACAGGCTTGAGTGTGCCGATATCGGGGATTTCAGTTAAAATAATATCGAAGAATTTGTCTGTTAAATCAAACAAATATATCGTAATTACCTAAAACTTTATTGATTCAACCACTGAAACGATAAATTTGTTTAGTATTTTCTTGCATAATTTCTTTAGTAATTTATTTTAGTTGTATCTGCATTGGTAGTAGCCGCATGAAGACGGTAATGGCCAGCGATATTGCGTGGGCAGTCAGCGTTCCTCTTTAAAGATACCAGGAACTAAAAGCACGCTTGCACCTACCCATGAACATCGCATGTGCCCGGGCTTGTGATAGCGCCTCGGCACTGAAATACCCATGCCTCAGCCTAGCTGTTATACCAACTATACTATCTTCTTCATTATTCATGTATGCTGATATCTTATCTGGAAAACATCAGGGAATAAGAAAGCGCTCTTCCCACGCAACGGCCCGTGTTTATTTTTTACAACCCAAACTTTCCGTCAGACCGAAATGAAAAGGATTGGAACGCATTAGAATTTTTGCGACGGAAACTTCATTGCACTTTTCGAGCGTTAGTTATTTTCCGTTAGTTTTCGTGTTGATGCCATGCGAGAGCGTAGAAATTCTTCAAAAATTCAGTAGTGAAGTTTTGACGTACAGCTACTGAATTGCGGCGCAATTCAAAACACAATTCAGTAAGTTTTTATGTTTCAAAATTTCCTGTTGCGATTGCATTTTATGAGGTATATTTATACACTCTCTTATCTCCTGTGAAAATATTAGCAGATTTTATGATAACTAGTATTCAGCATAAGCATATCAGAGTATATTTATTTAAAATGAGGAATATCTCATATTTCGATGAATTCTAGCACTGCAGCTTCCGGGACTGTGGCACGCTTGAAATGCAGTCGCGTTGACGCGGCATATCTGAGGTTAGATTGTGTACAATGGGCGAGCGGCCGTCAACCCTTGTCACCATGTCATCGCAATAATTAATTAAGTACACTTACTTGAATAAATAATTGATAGATAACAATAGTCATGTTCATGACTTGCAGAAAGAAAGCAGGCATTCAAACTAAATTCATGCAATATTTTTAATCGTAATTAGTCAATGAAATTAAACTATAGGATGTCGGCATCACTCGTATATATTTTTCGGTGTGAAAAATCGATTTGTCGCCATTTGATAGTTCTAAAAATAATGATTAATTAATAATAGTCGAGGTTTTCCACCAATTCTCTAGATGAACTATTATACGAAATTAGAAGAATCTGTAATTTGAAAAATTTTATGACACTGTGCATGACTATATTCATGGAACCCTTTGATAAGGCTTTGATAATTTAATTAAAATTATGAAATTATCTGTTTGAATAAGAATTAAGTGTGTGAAATTATTCGGTAGGTGCAATCGTTACTGAAACTTTGTGTTGTAGAAGAAGGCGTCGTTAAAGCTACAAGACCAAAATCCTGTCACACTGATGAATATTGGGTCACAATCGTCACGATCCACCATAATGTCGAACTTTCATGGCACCATCAAAGTTTTATCAGGAGCGTAAAATTAAAGACGGCTCTAAACTTGGCGTCAGATCAGGAGATCTTTGTTTGAATATGGGTTAATAAAAAGCAAACTCTGAGAAGTGATTCTGTAAGCTCTTTAGTTCTCGCTCTTAAAATATCCTTTGTGGAGACCAATAAAGAATGAGAGACTGGAATAAATTTGTTGGAAATTTATTCAGAAGTTTGACTTAGATTGAGTTGCTTAAAGCTAAATAAAGTTGAGCTGTCTTTGACTACAGCGTAAGAGAATATTTAAACCAGCGCATTTTTAAACTTAAAGGCAGTATGTATCGATTATTTATTATAACACTGTTATTAAGCCAAAATGTGTTAAACAGAATATATCATGTTAATTATTGAGTGAATTGTACAAAGGTTTTAAAAACTGATATGACAAATTGAAGATTTCACGTTATTTAATTAATGTTGGATGATGAAAAAAATTTTATGAAACAGGGAACATATGAAACCAAATTTCATGTTCGTGAAATCAAATTATGGTGTGACCCAGAACACCGAACTTGAAATGAATAGAACTTCTTAGATAAAAACGAAAAAGATAAGAAGAAAGAGCAGCACCGAGTAAGAAAAAAGTTCCTTTCATATTCATAGCACATCTGAACGCGACTAAAAAAGAACTTTAGACCGTAAAATTATACAAATGTTCAATGAAAGACTAAACGCCAGCCTGACATTCAAAGCATCGCACTACCCATAACTCTGTAAGTCTCCCATAAAACGAATATCTTGAATTATCTAACCGCGATTCTTAGCCCTAAAGGATTCTACGGAGACCTGCGCCTCCGCATCGTAGCCTCGCTGCCAAATTGCTGCTGAAGGAGGGCTCTTGCCCACACTCAAATAATGGAGTGGGATATTGTACAAATAGGCTAGGAACATTTTGCTCATGTGTGTCCTTCTGACTCAGTTTGGACCGGTACATGGACGGATCGACGCTTACGTCCTCTATCTGGATGTGCTGTGGTTATGAACGTCCTTATTTGGACAATGTCCCATCAATTTTCGGAGTGTAAGATTGTAATATTTAAACACGAGAGGCTAGCCCACTGTCCGTAGTTGAGTTTCTAAACGAGCGCTTACTAACAATTCTTGAATTATAGCTAATGATTTTTAGATCATTAACAGCATTTTATCCAATGTGTGCCTGATTAAGTGATTAAGTATTGCGGTATTAAGTATGTGTCGTAATTACTATGTTAATTTTATTTTGTTGAATGGCTGAGACATATCAAGAATTTCCGATTCTTCCGATTCGATTATGAGATTCTGATGTAAAAAAAATAAATGTAGAATGAGATTCACTAAAGCGTACAGAAACCTGCAGTTAAAGAAGTCCTTGTGTATTTTAAAACCTTAAAAAATATTCCTGGGAACGAGACACAGATGCGGCAGGGTTTTCCTGCATCGCAGACACAAAGCTTGACCGATAGCCTCCTCCATCATTTTTTTATTCCAGTTCATTGAAGCGGGGATAATGAAGACGGGCATTAATTGAAGGATTGAATTTAATTTGAACCTGCAGTTTTCGCCGAGGTGCTTAAAGCCGTCAGAGAGCGCGCTGAAAAACGGTTATTGTCACCGNATATACATGCCCGGTGACTTGTACTCGATAGCCTATATATATACATGTCCGGTGGCTTGTACTCGATAGCCTATATACATGTCCGGTGGCTTGTACTCGATAGTCTATATACATGTCCGGTGGCTTGTACTAGATAGTCTATATACATGTCCTGATTGTCCCATGACTTGTACTCAGTAGTCTATTTACATGTTCTTACTTTGACTTACTTACTTACTTTTTACTTACTTTGACTTTGACTGACATACAACTGACTCTTATTATTGTTCACATGTTCATTTAATTTGTGACCATAATTAACTCTTTCACTCGGCGCACAATGAATACAACATAAGGAAAAACGGACAATCTGAATCCCATCTAGGGGGAGTATAATTAAATAAAGTGCATCGCATGCAGTATGTGTGTTATATTGTGTTCTATTTACTTCGCGGCGGGCCTCAAATTTGCCTCTAGAATTGGATTCAAGGTGCCTTAATTAGATTTCCATTGAGATAATAGAACACGTGGCTCAGCGTTGCAAAAAATTGCGCAGTGCTGCAATGGGTCTCATCGAACTTGGCTTTAGCAGCCCTCTTATCTGATCCTAGCGTACTATCGACAACTGCTGGAATTGTGGGAAAATGTCGACTTCCGTTGGTTCCGTTATCGGGAGAAACGAATAACAAGGAGTATTATTCTTAGATTTTCATTGCATGATAAACTTTAGCGTTACTTTTCGAATAGATTTCATTCAATTTCTGGGAGTGAATGTACCAGCTAATACAAAATTTTATGATCTTTGATCGGGGAATGTCTAGGAGGAAAACAAATCTTACCGGAGTTAACTTCATTTCATTTGCTTTTCAAAATAATTCATTCCAGTTAGCACAAAATGAACTATTCTGATACATTCTCATTCAGATCATGTTTGATGCTATAGAATTCGATCTGTAATAAAAGAGTGACTCAGTGAGTTACAATTTTCCAGCGGTGACTCATCAAGAGTTGAATTCATAAAAATAATAATTAAGTCACATCTTTAATCTCTACCAGCGCCGAGGCTTGGATATTAAAGCAATCCATCATAACTGTTCTAATAACCTGCCCAGGACGTGGCACTGTTTCTTTCTTCAACTTTGGTCAACATGTCCTTAATTACCTGCAACAAGTCGATATTTTTCTGGAAGATCTAAATGTTTTCTAGATGGTCCAAATAGGCTTTTTAGCGCATTTTCTCATTCATGGAAAAAAGCACTATTGCGCTCGCCATGTCCGTCTGTCCGTCCGTCTGTCTGTCCGTCTGTCTGTCCGTCTGTCTGTCCGTCCGTGACTTCACGTTTTCGTCGACGAGAAAATGCGCTCTCTGTCACTCACTGCAGTGAGTTCCGTCTGTCTGTCCGTCTGTCTGTCTGTCCGTCTGTCTGTCCGTCCGTGACTTCACGTTTTCGTCGACGAGAAAATGCGCTCTCTGTCACTCACTGCAGTAAGTACTGAGTTATATTTTTTGTATATATGGGATAAAGCAAGCTGTATGAATATTGAAAATACTTTTGTAGCTCAGAAAGATCAGAAGTGGTAGAGCAGAGGAAAATTCGTTACATAAACTTTGGTTTTATTTATGCCGAGCATCGATATTACGACTTGCTCGTCTACTGTTACTGTTGTCGTTCCTTCTTCGATGGCATATTTTTATCAATAGTTTGCTCTTGACATTAGAGATGACGTGCCAAGGCTCACTCACTCGGTGCCAACTTATTTATGTCCGGAGGCAATTATTACTCAGCGACTCATGAATATCTTCATACAAACTCGATAACTTCTTTAAACGTCCAAAGCAGTCAGTTCTCTTTGAGCAATTGAGACTACATTTAATTTTTGTAACGGTATTTTATCATGTGTTTTATTTCTATTGCAGTGTGAAATGTAAGCTTTAATGTTGCTCGAAAATGAAAAAGGAGCTACAATTTAGTAATGACAGTAGTCTACAGTAAAATAAAATGATATATTTACTTTCATTTGCATAGTTTTTAACAAAAAAACTTACTGGAACCAACCAAAATACGTTCACAAAGCAAGCCTGAAACCTTATTTGCTCTCGTACACACAAAATGAAGCCATGGCCTACTCAACATTACGCCCCAAAACACCAATAAATCTTTTCTATTTTCCAATGGAAAAACGGTCGAGAGGTGTGCCGGCCGACGCTGTCATACGCGGTCGATAGCGTCACAGATTGCATCCGTTCCGGTCAATGGACGCCCGCGATGAAACTTACCGAGTCAATCTTTGGAACAATCTGCGAGGTGTGATGAAAAACAGGCAGGGCAACGGGCTCTTCCCAGTTTGAATCTTTAGAACAAGCTGTTGAGTTGTGATGAAAAATACGCAAGGCAGTCATCATGTATAATGTTAAAAGCTTGTTTTTTAATACATATAACACTGACCATCGAATCGAATATAGATTTTATTAATTCAATATCTAGATAAAATCAGCATTCAAATCTTTTGGCATGACATTGAAATAATCGAAGCGCCGATATCATTACAGTGGTCAACCGTACGCATGTAAGGTCAGCATTAACTAGATTGATGTGGACAAATGATGATATCGGCGTGTCTTCATCATTCGTGGGTCACGTGGATGTGACATGCACAATAGTATATAACTCAATAATTGCTGAACTTTGTACATTTTATATCATTAAATAAGGAAGAGTAATTTAATAGGGGACATATTAATATCTCACCTTGGTTCTTTATAATATTTTTAAACATTTTTTCACACTGTTATGTATGTAAATTTGAAATCGACTTGCTCACATGTAACATAAGGTGACGCAAAAAAATTTTGACACAGATTTATCAAATTTTTAATAAATTATCTTGTCATAATAAAATCTTCAACATGACCATCAAGCTTTTATCATCTACTTACTTGCGAAAACCATCTCCCATAAAACCTATAGCAATCATATTTTATGTCATGAGAATTGTATAGCAGATATAGATAATAAAATGTCATCGTTAGCGTCAGAAGTAACGATGTTTCTCTCCTACTCTACAGGCACCATGTCGTCTCTGACGCGAGGCGGGGCTTGCTGTTGTATTAGGTACTCTTATGACAGTCTTTCTTAGCTCAACTTAAACGTAAGTTGTTCATGTAGAAGCTTATGGGTATACTTATGTAAGATGAAGCTGAAATTATAATTGTAATGATTCATTTTAATTTCAATGTTATTCTGACCTGCTTGCATTCCTTAAAACAGATACAATGAAGTATGATGATGATATTTTTCATATTTCGATATTCTTTGTACTTAAATTCAAATACTTTTCACAAAACGATAGATTCTCACTGATTTTTAAATTTTTGGAATGGTACCTTCGAATCTTTGGTTAAATTAATCCGTCACTTGACTTATTTACCAAAGAAAGATGTTTGCCATATGTGTTCTTTTTGCAGAGCACTTCTCAGATGAAAGCCATGGTAGCCGTTCGCTTCTTCGTTGCCTTCCAGGTAACCAACTTCTTATTTATAAACTCAATTAATAAATAAAATATTGTTTCGAGTGTCATGAACGAACCATCAACTATAAATAATGTTCACTGAAAGTATCAAATGTATTTTCAGTGTGGATCACTTGGAAAAATTTGTTTGAGAAAATATTTGTAACAAATTCTCAACTTGTGCAGATCCGATATTCAATTGTCTAATTTAATATCATCTTTAACAAATTATGTATTCATATTAATTATTATGATAAAGCGAAATATTAAGAAAAAATCATAAAGAAAATTGAATCAAAAGAACACATTAACCGACTAGAAGAATGCATAACTTCCGATGAGGCTTTAGAAAGAGTTTAGATTGCGTCAAGAGGCGCTCAGCTGCTTATAGTCTGCCGATCATCTTGAGTCTCTACAGGAAGATCAGCTCAAAAGCTTCTGAAGCTGAAGGATGTAAAGCGCAACGTAATCTGCAATCAGGAACGAAGGCAACTGATTTACGGGGACATTGGAAATGCAAAATCCATCATGATGTTTAAATTTACTTCTGTTGAATACTTCAATTTGGATCTTTTGAAATGAGTTAGGTCTAAGTTCACGAAATATAGGCTTAAACACTTATTACAATGTAATTTTATGTAAACTGCAGACCATTTTAGTCTTTTGAGATTTCAGAAATGTAACACAATGAGACAGAAAGATTATAATGATTATTTATCAAACTGTGACCTTGAGCATGTAAAACATTTAGAGAGAAGACCAGGATGAACTTCTCTTGGATTACACTAAGTGCATATATGAATATATTCATTTTTAGTTTTCACCATTATATTGGGCAACAATTCATTGCAATAAAGAAAATTATCAAGTAAATTTTTGTAAGTGTAATAAACTATGTGGAAAACCGCTCCATTTTGCAGTTGATGGTAGGATGCGGGTGTTCAGAAGAGGCCACTGGGCCAGAGTCTCGTCCCCCGCCTCCGACCTTCTACGGCTCACGCACGCTGCCCGGTCTGTTCCCACAGCGCACCTCGCACATCGGCCCGCTCCCTCACCTCAACTCCGTGCTAACTGAGTGGTCACGTTGGGGCGAATGGACCAAATGTTCCAGGCAAGTGGCTGATGAACTGTGATCTCTTCGCCAAAGGATCGACAGATTTACCGTACATATTATCTTGTATTGATTAACAGCCCAACATATGAAAATTAGAAGTTCACATGCTACCAAGTTTCCATTTTATCTTACCAGAATGAGCATTTTTATTCCACATAATTTATTTCATAGTCACCTAGGGGCGATTGCACGATGAAGAAACGACATCTCATATCGACGCCTTGCCTCTGATGAGCAGGTCTTGCGGCACCGGAGTTCGTTCGCGCACACGGCACTGCATCGCGGCCGCCCCGCGCGTGATGCCAGGTTCAGGAATACGCACGAGCCACGACCAATGCGTAGGCCCCAACACGCAGTACGACGCCTGCAGCAGCCAACCCTGCGCTGGAGGCTCAGACCTCATGTCCGGAGCATCGTTCCGAGCTGTACAGTGCAGACTTTATAACAATAGGAAAGTCTTCGGTAAACTCGTCACGCGCTGGCTGCCCTACACGCAAGGTACTGAAATGTTCTGTTTGTAAGCAACTAGATTTTTGTTTTTGAGGTTTGATGGAGTCGGTTTGCTAATCTGAAAGTTTAACTAACTTCAGTCATTCAAAGTATGGAATTTGTAATGTTCTAAATGTAAAAAAATAAAGTCAAACCAAGTTATTTCTCCACTTTGTCATGATAAAAAACAATAAAAATTTTGTTGTGTTGGCTCCCGAGCAGGAGCCACGAATTCCTGTGCGCTGGTGTGCGAGGGTGAGGGCGCTGGGATCGTCTATACCTTCGGCAAAGTCAGGGACGGAACGCAATGCTCGGCCGACCGCGGCCTCGTCGGCATCTGCGTCAACGGTCGCTGCTTAGTGCGTACACTTTATTATTATCAGCATCAGATTAACACGTTTTATTCAAACTTTTTTCTCCTATGAGATGATTTGCCTCACATTTGCAGATTCTAACTAGTTACATCTGATTAACGCATCGTATTCAAATATTTTATTCCATTAAGGAGAATATCCTTGTATTCTGTTTATCTCAAATATTTTATTCCATTTAAGAGAATTTGCCGTCATTATTGGTGCCATAATAACTCAGCTGAATAGCCTTGTATTCTGTCCATCGCAAATTCGTCGTTACCTATGTACACATAGTAGCGATCTTGTACACATGCAGCAAATTGTTATTCCCGCAGAGTCCCGGAACGATTTATACACGATCATTGTAACCTCAAACCTGATTTTTTCTGCTTTTTATTTTTTCTTGTATTAATTCAGTAATTAATGTCATTTTTGGCACATTGAAGATGTTTCAAGCACCATAATGATATCGTCATCAGGTGATGCTATTTGATCCCAATTGTTCCCACTGCAATTAAATTCGTCTCTCCATGACATGATTACCTATTTATTTATGAATTTTAATTGTCAACTAAACATTATAATTAATTTCCGCATATTTTTGTAAAGTGCGTCGCAGGAACCAGAAAAGGCAAAAGATCACACGAGTGTCAATTAGAATGACGAGAAATAATCCACCTCGCTCAAAGATCTCTAATTATCATAAACTCAGTAACCTGATTTTTGCGTCGGTTTTCCTTGAAAGCTTCTGCACTGATTAGGGTCATAGAGTCTGGCCTGAGGATTTAGTGTTTTGTTTAGGGTTCTTTTCGGAATGAGTTATGTGCTCGTATACAATTTAATCAAGGTAAGTTAACAACAAGTCGTGTAATTTTAGTTGGTAACAAAATTCTATTTTATACATGTCATGTGATGAATTACGTTTTTGCTAGATTATTTTGAAAATTATTAGGGTTCATACATTAATATAGAACCTTTTGCATTATTTATTAAAGGTACGAATCAATTCTTTACATTACCAGTGTTTACCTAAATGCAAAGAAATTACCACAAAAACATACGTAAAATTATCACTGAATATCAAAATATGTACAAGTGGCAATATCCTGACAATTTTTCGCTATAAAATCTGTCAATTAAAATGTAATCAACCATTTATACTCTCATTTTGGAGTTTTACATTTCGTTTAAAATAATAAAACTCAATTAATCTTATTGTGAGAGCCTAGGATTTCAATTTTGTTATGTCTGTAATGCAGGAAAACATTTACTATCCTGCTGTAATAGTAACTCAAATGAACGTTTTACGCCTGCCCCAATTTGGCACATCCTTGATACATAAATGTTTAAAGCTTCCTGGAAATATTTGCCTGATTTATTTAGTTTTGTAAATAGTATTGCTCTCCTGTATTGGTAGTGTTTTAATCTACCGTAGTGTAAATGCTAATCCCTATTTAAATCGCCTCATTATTGTGAGCAGAATTTTATTAAAGGTAGAAAAAATTGACAGGGAACGTGTAAAAATCCATTATTCGCGATCGCGAAACAGTAATCATCAATCAAATTTATAATCACATCTGAAAGCAATAAATCACGAATAATGACCTCTAGCTTTCAATTAATTTATGCTTCTCCCCTTTATACTAAGTGAAAAAAATTACCGTCAGCCGGAAATAAGTCTATCATGCTAATATAATGTGAATTTTCTGAGACGTCGTAAATCCTGCGGTATTAGAAAATTTCTATTTTGATGCTTGAACAAATTTACGGTCTCTGAAACCTACATTTAACTACGTGGGACAAATAGTGTTTTAATTCCCAGGAAGGTTTTTGAGGAACTTTCCTGCGGGATAAAAATTTACCAAACTCAATTATTTCCAATTCAATCCCCTCTGAGTTGGTAAAAATTTAATCCGATTTAAAATTCTGCACAGCTTTCTATTCCGTAACCCTCACACTGCAATGCTCTTGTGTGGAAGGCAATGACCATGCTTCATGGTGAAATTTTTCTAACAAGTCCGTGAAGAAATGTATAACATCATATAATGGTGACACTGAACGCATTATTTAAGGCGAACAGTGCAATGCAAGGCAAATTTTTTAGGACAAATTCGCTGGATTCCTTTCTCTATTATGCCGATTTTGAGTAATTATATCTTTTTCATTAGTGCCTGCACTAGTACATTTTTTATGGTCAAGCTAATGTTAATTAGGAAAACTATATACAAAACTATATACTAAACTATACTATAAAAAATACTATATAAAACTATATACTAATTAGGAAAACTAATACAGACAAGAATATATTTTTGGCAAAGCTAAATTTTTTGCCGCAGCGAATGTCATGCGACGGACAACTTGGAGGCACTGCATTAGAAGACCAGTGTCGCGTGTGTGGAGGAAACAACACGACGTGTACCCTGCATAAGGGCATCTTCCACTCCCCTGTCACGGACCCTCAAGACGAGCCTTACAACGAAGCAAAGAAATCTCAAATTTACGCCTTAGATGAGGCCAAAAATTTGAAATATCATTCAGCGCACGGAGCTGAGGAGCCGGCATGGCATGGCTACGGCAGTTTCAGGAGGGATCAGTTCGTAGCTGATCAGCCCACTATTGCTGATGAGGAGAAGCAACAAAAAGGTGAACTTCTTTATTCCTAGTTCTTCTAATTCTCGATTATTCTTTAATTATTTGATTCTTTAATGAATTAAGTAAGTGGTTCAATTTGGGTTGTAAAATAAGGTTCCTGTCATGGATAAGAAAATATTAAAATAGAATCTCATAAAATTGCGCATAAATATGAAATTAAAACAGCCTGAACTAATTATTGTTACTACAAGTGAATAATATTATGTATACATACAAGAAACCAAATCTAATGAAGGTAGTATATGAGCCCGTCACATTTTGGAATGTTGCATGGCAGCAATGAAACATGTAAAGCTAAAATTTAAATCAGCAATTTTTCAACTTGTACCTTCTCTTACTTCATGCAAATGAAGTCAAAATTGAAAATACAAGAAAGAGAGCAAGGTTATCTGTCATTTAATTAAAATATGAGAGTAGGAAATGATGAATAATAAATTATTCTTTTCTTACAAGCTGAGGTACATAGCTTTTAAATACTAAAATTCGATATAACTTTGTCTGTGCAGGAACCATTGGATATTATGAAGTGACTCTCATACCTAAAGGCTCTACAAACATCAAAGTCTCCGATCATTCACATAACTTCTTAGGTGAGAGCTTCATTATGAGCACAAAAATCTAGGCTTTGGTTTAAAACTGAACTTATTTAACCGCGATTAATCATTGATTTTATTTATTTGCATTAGGAATATAATAGATGCGATTAGAGGCTTTTCGGCTTCAGCCGATATTTTGTTTCAGAGAATGGAACTTCAAGATAAATTACTTTTGATTGATCGTGCTGTAATAAAAAAATACAGGACGAATTAAGTTGTTACAAACTTTCAGGATCGAAAAATTTTATAACTAAAATCAATTTAGATTCCGTATTTCAAAAATATTTTATTTTAAACGGGATTTTCGATTACGCCCGTGTAATTTGACAGAAAATGCCCTGAACATTACAGATTTAATCACTTAGTTGACTCAATTTTTTTCGTGAGAACTATCGCTTGATTCTGAAATCTTTTGAGATACTTAGATATTCAATTCCAGCAGAAATTATTCAAATTGATATTAGTGGCATCAGAGATACAATGCTATAACAATTTAAATGTAAAATGGTTGCAGATAGTTGTTGCTACTGTAACAAAGCTCAGTGAGTGTTAATTTGGAAGAGAATTTAATGCGTACCATTTATGATGAGTTGTTTTTACTTGATCGCAAAATTTCTTCTAAGTGCTCTTAACCAACTACTTTATATGAGGAACTTTGCAGCTGTTTACTTCTTAGTACATTTTAATCTTAACGAACTTTTTTATTATCTGTAGAAATTCGAGATCTCTAAATTTTCTGACAATTTTGTCACTACCCTGTGCTTGTTAAAATAAACAAATAGGTCTCCGTGATATTTCAACATGCTTGCAGAGAATTCTTATGTTTTGACACATAATCACATCGCTCTTCTTATTTTCCTCCCCTGACAATGTCAGCTCTGCGCGAGGGCAATAAATTTCTTCTCAACGGCGACTGGCTCATAGACTGGCCCGGGGAGGTCGAGGCTGGTGGGGTCATGTTTTCCTACAGCAGAGCTGAAAACGACTCAGAGCAGCTTACGGCTCTGGGACCAACAAAGTCAAATCTGTCATTAATGGTAAGCAATCAGGATAAATATATTCTAAATAATAAAATTTTTAATAAAGTGATCGTTGCTATGGGTATTTTAGAGCGATCGTTTTTGTCATTTATTTTGAGTAAACTTCAAAACTGCGCAGGCGGAGCGAATCTACACTTACATAATTATACGAAAAAATACATAGATATATTTCCGCCAACATCAGTTGGTGTCTTGAGATTTTAATTGCTTAGAACGTGTGAAAGACAAAGGTTATTTCCTTCAGATCTTGCTGAGAGAAGAAAACCCAGGAGTTTAT
Source organism: Hyalella azteca (assembly GCF_000764305.2). Lineage (NCBI taxonomy): Eukaryota > Metazoa > Arthropoda > Malacostraca > Amphipoda > Hyalellidae > Hyalella > Hyalella azteca. The sequence continues at coordinate 42,850 of NW_025943257.1, read as the reverse complement.
TACGAATATTGGACGCCTAACAGCAACTCGAACGGTCTGCCTTCAATTCATTTCAAGAAGACTTCGAAACCGAGTACCAATTGGAAACCCGACAGAAAGGAATGGCCTTCGATCAAATTTCACGGTACAAATTTTGATCACCAGCTTGCTTTTGAGAAATCAAAAACTTCAGAAGCGACGTCGTTGTCAGGATTTAATTTCACGAACGATTCGGTCGAGCTGCGTCTCAGATCAGGCAGAAAAACGGACGCTGTACTCCACAAGGCTCTTCGACATTCCGCGAGAAATCTTTCTAAAAGACGTCATCAAAACTTAGAACTCTCACGTTTGAATTCTTTAGAGCAGAGACGCATCCGATGGACTAAAAGCCACGCTAATCCCAGAAATAAAATTATTTCCGAAGATACACAGTTGTCCAGACAAATGTTTGATGAGCCTATCAGGTTCGGTTTTCAAGACGACAATCCTGCTCATTTTTCAGCAAGGCTAAACACCAATGTTCCCTCCTCAATTTCTAAAAATTCACCGAGAAATCGAGAAAAACATTTCCGTTTCACTGACGCCGTTCCTCTTCAAGAGGACGAAAAGAGGCTCAGCAGACGCCGAGATCATCCCATTGCTAGTCGGCACAGCTCCAGCAATCGAGTTCAAGCGAATAATGCATTTACAAACTCAAAAATATCTGCAAAAAATTCTCCAGCTCCAAGCAAGTGGAGCCCTAATAAAAAAACTCACAGGAGGCGGAAAATTCGAAGAACGAAGAAAAAACGCCGACAAAAGAACCCAGCGCTTGTTTGTCCCAAGTGCTCCAGAGTTCGTGAGGTGAAGAAGCACTTCTGCACCAGTGACTTCGGTAAGTTGAGCCACCTACTGAAAATATGAACTTTTCTTACAGCGCCGTATATATTTTTAGGGCTTTTTTTCAGAGCGGTGTCATGGTGAAATTAGCGGTTCTCACTGAAGGTGTTTGTAAACAAAAACATCCTGCTATCCGTCCTTTAATCTCCTATTTTACAATAACTACAAATATAAATTTATTCGTTTGAAGAAATCTTCTAACCAGCCATTTTTTGCACCACAGTTTCTCGAGTTCAGGTTGTGAGTTTTGACGCCGCTCCAAAAGAGAAAAACAATACCACGAGCAAAGGCCGCTATGAGGTCACCATCCTCCAGTCGTTCAAAAATACGGTGCCGCTGCTGCACAAAGAGTTCATCTACGTTGAGAACTTCAACTGCGCCTGTCCGAAACTGCAGTCGGGAAAAATCTACCTCATCATGGGAAAGACTTACCCTTCAGGTAATGGAAGGGAGGTTCAGCTTGGTCTAGACAGGTCCAGTTACACGAGACAATTTACAACTCGAGTCTTGGGACGAGTCCTGAAAATAAGAAGCGATGAAATGAAATATTGTAAGAAATGGAGAAAAACACTTCCAAAACCAATTAAAAGACCAATATACGACAACGCGTCATTAGACATTGATATAGCAAACCTGCCAATGTTTGCAGAACTCGCTACAAATGCTCTTGATACAGACATCGAGACATTACCTGAAGAAGTTCAGATAAGTCCAATCAGGAGCGAAGAAGGGACTACCCATGCTCTCTTAAATATAAATTCTGAACCCCGACTCCGGCCTGAGATAAACGCATTTTCTCTTATTGAAAAATCCCCAAATGTGCTTGATAGACGCAAAACGATCATTGGGATCCTTGATAACTCTTTAGATCCAAATAACTTGGGAGGGATTAAGCGTAAGTGGCATTACAATTTCCGTCACTGAAAGTTTCTGCAAGGAAACGAAAAATCTAATTATTTTCGAAACATATCATTGCGTAGATAACTTATAACAGCCCTTGAATTTTTGTCACACGATTTTTAATCAATTTCGTTCCCCTGAACTCATTTGTCTAATTTTTCTTCTTATTTTTATATTGTGGTGCTGTTTACTTTGCAGTACAAATTTCTATATTGTCCGTACTACTGAGTTCCCATGCATGCTCTTTAATTAATTATACATATGATGTTAGTGAAACTTGCAATTTCATTGGATTTGTAGACGACTGACAAGCAACTTGGCCTACTAATTATCCCACATTAAAAAATCTCCTAAATTGTGCACGCTCACTTTTTTGATTGCCATTTAGTTTATGACTGAATTCGATGAATTCGCTTAAGAATAATATGAGCTGGTTGATTTTCAGAATAAAAAATGATTACTGAAGTTGTGACTTAGAATTTATATTATTATCAATACTGTATATTTCAACGGATGACTCCTACTAGTTTATAAAGTGATTCAATCTTCAATTTTAGTAAATTGTCGATCGATTCACTTCAGTAATTGTATATTCAGCCCTAATAAAAATCCATAATATGTACAATTTATGTAAAACCTTCTTCTAGAAGAATGTTTATACCCAGTAAGCAACTTTGCATTAACTCGCTAAAGTCAGAAAGAAAACGTTTCTCAAATAAATTATTTTTAGAGACATTGAAATTTAATCTGCGATGAGTTGAAATTTTAATAATTCTATTATTTTTGTGTCCATTTTACACCTTATGTTGATCATTTGGACCTCCATTTATTTCTATGCTCATCGACTGCATATCGCTGCGATATGTTGAAAATCATTATGGTCGCAGTTAATTCTATTGTAATGTGGACTTCATTCGTCATAGGCTTCATTCAGCGTGAAGGAAATTCATGTCTAATAATTAGTGAATAGTTTCTCATTGACATTTTCCAGTGCATGTAAAATAGCTTATTTAAGCCTTAATTAATTTAATATGTATATAAAAATTTCTGTCTTTGGAAACATGTCAAAAGTGCCGCTTATCAATTGTAAATTATCGAAATATAAATTCTCAATAAATATTAAGTAACATTATCGACTTTCTTTATGCCTATTTGATTCTTTTTTTGACAAAATAGAAAACGTAGAAGCTATTTCTCAACTTACGTGTTCTGATCTATCTATGTAATTATTTTCTGTTCAAATGCTGAAAACTTAAGAAAGAAAAAAAAATTTTAAACCCTACAATCTGAGTATGACGTTTTATCGATCGTAAGAAATACATAGAAAAATCTGAATGTATGTAACTATAATTACCAGATGCAACTCGCTTTCATATTTACTAATTTCATATTTCTTATTTGCGAAATGAAATAATTTGTGTCAACAATAATGTTTTAGTTTTTGCAGTTGAAAGGACAAATTATTTTAAAGACAGTAAAATTTTCAGACCAACAGGATCTTAATAATACTGTCACTTACTTGATCACGTTAGCATTTTTCAAACTATTTTTGTTCGTATTGAACCTGAGAAAACTCATACAGTGTTCAAAATTAGTCATTTTTCAGAAAGCAGAAAGCATTTTCTGTTTTCTTTTTTATGCTTGCATCGCAGAACATTCGAGAAATTTTGTGTTGAAATTTCGAATTTACTGCCAAACAATGCCCCGCAGTTCAATTTCAAGGATGCAGACACGAAGTCTCAGCGTTTGAAGTTGTGTTACAAACTTTAGTTCAGTGCAGTTGCTACGAATACGCGAATCAAAGACCCCAAGTCAACTGCCCATATTGGCCCGATTGGAATACTTCAAAAGTTGTACCAGAGAATGTTATTATAGCTTTCCCTACCATCAGAGATAGGCTACCAACTTCCTTACAAGTTTCATTAGAATAAATGATCATACATCATATTGGATGAATCTAAATGATGTCTCTTATAAGTTGTAGCTTGATGTTCAAAAGATGTTTTCAACCATGCTGCTCCGGGAGAGCATGCACTAATTAAAAAGTTTACTGAGCGGCCAATCATTATCTCATTTTTCAACGATCTAGAAGTCGCTATTTTCCACAGGAGTGGAACAATAAAAATTTAAGCTAATGCATAATTGAAAAACTTGATATAGATACGTCACGACTAACATTTGAACTAAAGACGCCTTTCGAAAAATTGAACGTACGTACTTATTTAGGTCCAGAAAGAACCATACAATAAAAACGTTATTCTGATCAACATGATTCGGAATATCAACGACGCGTGGTGAACAGGTATAATGGTTGCCTTACTGGCTAAACGTTGTGCTGGTAAATGCAAACAGGCTATAGCTGCGCTGACAAACATTTAACCCTAAATAACACTCCTTGTCACTGGTGGTCGCTGAAGCAGATGCTGAAGTCCAAGTATCAAACCCGGGCTGGCCTTTAATATCTACTCTGGCTGGCACTTACAGCAGCAGCACGTAAATGATGGACGCGCAAATAGTTTTTGACAGAAAGTTGAACTGGTGGTTCCAAAATCAAGTACATATTATCCAAATAACTGAAACGAAAATCCATCAACTGAAACGAAAATCAATTCTCAATGAAAAATCTATGAAAATCAAGAAAGTGGAACATTAGGTAATACATAGAATAGATCAAAATTCGCAACCAGACTACTTATCATCCAGTATGAGTTTTGGCTCCGCCTTGGCTTCGCCGTTGCCAACACGTAGCGCTATAACCCAAAGCATTGTATAAAAGTCCAGAGCTGCTACCCAGCTTTCCATGAACATATGTGCTAATGATCGCTTCAAATTTCAGTGAACTATGTGAGGAATAAGGTATGAAGAAAAAAGTTATGCATGTATTCACGCCTGGTGTATTTAACCGACAATTTTACATAAATCGTTCCATGTCACTTTTTGCAAAGTGCCTGATGTTGTAAATGAAAATTTTAATTGTACCTTTTGTTTTAGTCAAATATCTGTAAAATTAAAGAAAGTTATTTGAATTTAGTTGAGGAACGTGCCTGACAGGGATACACAAAGCACAAACAGTATTTGACCAGAACCACAAGAAGGATTTTAGTTACAGGAAAATGCAAAACTAATTTTTAAAAAGTAAAATAAATCGACTGGCAAAATTAGTGAACGCTGAACACCAAACAATTTTTTGATTTTCAGGATCAGCCCTCTCAGATGGTTTATTTTGGACATTTTGATCTTCATTAATTTCTCCGCGCCTAATATCAGTTGAAGTTATTTCGATAAAAAAATTAGTATTCAAAATTAGTATTAGTATTCTAGGTACTTCATATCCTGAGCAGCCTTTTATTATCTAGACTTATCAATAAGTATGACCAACCAATAATAAAAATGTTAGAAACTATGTATACGATCTTGCAATGTTTTAGGATTTTTATCCCTTTACCTCAAATGAGGTGCATTCAAAAACAGTAATAGAGTCTTTAACGAAGCTACTGTCAGCTTCTCTACAAATGGCTCGATACAAATTTTATCAATATACATTTAGGCTTTAGCATGAGTTTATGTGTTGCGCATACCCATTTTTTCGTCCTCAACCATGAAGTGGACATGAAGGCCTCACAAATTCGTCACATTGACGCGTTGGCTTAGCATGAAAACAGGTCGAGCTTATCGAGGGCCCTTATCTCAACTCGTCCTCTCGCCTCGTTGAATCAATAATGAGCGGATTAGCGGTTGCCTAATGACGGTCATTTGATGGGCACGTGAAAGCCCTCAATGCTTTTAAAAATGTAAGTTGCCTCTACGGCTTAGCGCACTTTGGCGGGGAAAGGTGAGAGAATAAAATTGAGGGATTTTACAGTGCATTATTTTGAGTGAAATATGGTAGATCAATTAAAAAATTAATCTTGCATCTGTTCACGAGATATTTTGTTGAAAAGTTTTGCAAGCATCTAGGTTTTGCGAAATATTAATGAATATATTTTGGTTCAGTCTCCATTCCATTGCGGCATTTCGAGTTAAGTTCAAGTTATTGGTTCAAAATTCTCTGAGACCAAGTGCTGATATTAATTTTAATTTTGTGAATCTAATTGGCCATAGCGAAACAACCATTTCATGAAAGCTGCATATAAAAAATGAAATAATTTCAATAGTTCCGTAAAATACATGGTATATCTCTCAAGTAGGGAACACCAATAAGCAGACCCTGATCTACCAATTAGGCAAATGTCTTCTATTTCGGCACCGACTAACGAGGACTTATGTCTAATTGATTTAATTTTATATGAATTCACTTTATGAGTTCGTTTTAGGTGTTCTGCACCAACCCACTCTAATCTACATCATTGCACATATCGCTGTTTGACTGGTCAGAGAGCTTGTGCAAAATGAAATATTGAAACATTGTAATGCAAAACGAAACATTGTGATGCAAAGAAGAGTTTTCAAAGTCCACGCGTAACCGAGCCTTGGAATTACCTCATTTCTGTTCTAAGCAAGACAAATTGTCTCTCCTGAACATAGATGATGAACCTCGGGAGCTCGTCTCAATTTCTGCCTATTTGCAGTTGCTCACTATATTCTGAGTCGTTACTCTTGATTTGGAGCTCGCATGGTCAGCCAGCTTTGAAGGTCAGGTGTGCACCATATCTCGATCTCAGTTTCAGTCTCCTTCCATAATCAAATCACTCAGTAGCGTTCGTCAGAATCTGCACATTCTAGGTCCGAACAAGATTAGTCAGAGAATGCAACGCACAATTGACTTCAGGCATTGGAGTTCCGTGGAATGACTTCCAGTTCGTTCAGGAAATGCGCTAATATGATTCAGGGATCTGCATGTGAGCCATTCGTACATACAGAAATTTGTTATACAATAGTACGGTTTAATTGGTGAGCGCACACTGTTGGACACCTAAAAACTAACTTTGAATAATTCCGCGGCAAATAAATTAAGGTTTATACTGAATAGTTTCAGACTCAAACTTGGAGCAACTGTAGAATAAGTGATCACTGTAGACTACACATACTGTATTTGTTTCATACATCGAATAGAAACCTGATACTTTTGTGAGCACAAACATTTGTGCTATGGCTCTAAAATCTTAAACTAAACTTAAAGTTTGTATTCATAATCAGGGGTTGCTTCTAGATAAGATTTTTCAAGCAAAAATTGTAACACCCAAGAGCGTCTGATCAAAAACACTGCACAAAGACAAGATTCCCAAACCAAGACGAACGAACCAAGACGAGCAACTACGACGCAACGAAATAATTATAAAAACTCGCTTTAAAATGCTAATTGGTCTAGAAAAGTACAAGCGAATTATAATATATATTAGGAACATCGATTTTCTTTCGGGATTTGCTTTCATTTCTGGGAACAAATGTACCAATGAAATGTTTCAAACGAATGGTTTGCAATGAAAAAATAATATCTGGTACCTAAAATTAATCATAAATGATTTAAATACATAAATAAAGCTTAATAATTTTAATTTTACTTTTTCTCAAATCAATATGGACTCCAAAATTATACTTGGGGAATACATTTCGTGGATATTTATGAGTACGAGTATGTCATTGACATACATGGGAAAATTGGCGTTGAACGTGAAAACATAATACCGTAATATTTTCCTGAAAGTTAGAACGCAAATCTTTAGATCATCTGAGTAAGTAAACTCATCTGAGATCTGAGTAAGTAAGATCATCTGAGTAAAACTAATTATATCATTTAAAGTATATCTAAAATATTCTTGGTTAAATGTGTTCGGAAACTTCTTATATGAAATTAAATGTCATCATTGCACATTTGCTTGAACATCTACATGATTCCAGATTTCACATACCACACACTCTATTCTGATCACGTTTGCAAATCACTGCAATGTTTTATCTGTTTATAATATTTCCACCGTACCGTCGAGAATATATTAATGAAGATCACCATACATTACTGTATTCATTGTTGAGCTCCAGCAAACTATTAAGTATCGATACTACAAACTACCGCCTCATAGACACATTTCCGGCATATTTCTTTAAATATTATTTCGAAAAACTGTCTCTTGTTTAGTAACTTTCGTTCGGCTACTTTCTTGGCAACTCGTACTTGGTTCACGAATAAGAGGGAGTTATTTTCCAAACATATTTTGCATATCAAAGAACTTCCATCAATGAACCATACCTAGAAATGCATTTTGCGCGAATACAATCAACTCTCGAATAGCGAGATGCAACAGAAACTTTTGAATTTCGACCAGCGTTGGATAGGTGGAGGAAGTTTCTGACCGAAAATCAGAATATCCTCTTTCAAAGTTTATATTATTCTACATGCTGTCAAAATCAGGGAGATCCGTTGTGAGAAATTGAACCAGCGGTGCATGAAAATGCTTCCTAAGTTCAAATTGTTGTTTCAGTCTCTGCCACTTTTGATGAATTGTTCATAGTGCCGATGGGACTTCAGGTCCCGAACGCCAGAATTTGCAGCGAAGAAAAATTATACCAACACTGACGTTGAGAGCAAACATCAATCTTAGGGAAAGTTGAATTTGTTTACAAACTAATTTGAGGTTGAAAATAAAGCATCAATTTTATGCCAGTTTATTTTGAATAGAAACGACAGAATAGCTGAACTGCTCAGGGTTGACTTTAATAATGCTTGAAGCCCAATAAACATCCAGGTCTCCATTGCAAGTAACATACTCATTGCTGTGCTACACCGACAGCAATAAAATCTTCCTTAGCTCTTTTCCAAAGATGTTCTCTTGGGAAATTTGAATTATTGTTGAGAGCAAATAGTTCTGTGAGCCTGTATTTTTTTACCTAATAATGCTTGAAGCCCAATAAACATCCAGGTCTCCATTGCAAGTAACATACTCATTGCTGTGCTACACCGACAGCAATAAAATCTTCCTTAGCTCTTTTCCAAAGATGTTCTCTTGGGAAATTTGAATTATTGTTGAGAGCAAATAGTTCTGTGAGCCTGTAATTTTTTTACCTAAAAATGCATCAGGAAATTCTCTTGTATCGCCTAAAAAAGATTTTGGAATGAAAAAAGGAATAGTTGCGCCGGTTGTTATCATGCGCACTTCATGACTTAACAACTCTGATGATGTTATGAAACAGATGAGTTCACTAAACCATAAGCTTTAATATTATCACTTTTATGCATTTGGCATATAAATAATGACATAATTCTTGCATCTATTGAATTACTCACAATTTCGCAAATGCATCGTGACATCCATCTCACATGTGCAAGTTGGAGTCCCGCGCCAGAGGCAAAAATCTTTGCATGGAAAATAGAATAGTTTTCGCCCCTGTATAAGCAAAGTGAAGGGAAGGTAATGGTGCGAGACGTGTTTACATTATGGCAAAGGCTTCCCACGGCAGATTATTTACGAGAGGTACTGAACTGTTTATCGCAGCACCGGCTTCTGGCGATACAAAAGCATTAGGCTGTCGGGAGCTAATGCATGCCGGCAAGGACACACCTCCGCCTGAATGAACGTTTCCCTTTGCAGCCATTTGATATTTGAAATGGATTGCGTAATCCATTGAAGAGAGGATCTCTGCCAACTGATTGAGGACAAGGTTTAATTTTGCATGTTATGTAAATTAATTGCAGGCAATGCAAATTTTGTAAAGGAATTGGATACTGGTGAATCACTGTCACAAACAAAAGCTAAATTAAAAATATAATCTGTGCGTTGATTCTAGGTGTAAATTCCAGTTTATTCTCTGGAAAAGCTAAGTTACTAAATTAATGACGCGCATTTTGCTCAAAATCCAGGCTTATAGGTCGTCATAAAATTATTGTTCGCTTCGATGACAGCTGATCCATTCAAGAAAACGCACGGGAAGTAACATTTCAACAAGTAACAGTAACATTTCAACTTTGTGTCAGCTTTATCTATAAAGGATTCAAAAACTCACGCACTTACTGAACGATATTTTGCTACGCAATTGCTGAACGTATTTACTGAGCGACAGGAACGGGCAATGAAATTAACTTCGTAAATCAAGATAAAAAAATCAAGCATCTATAATCAGCTAAAGTCTCATAATGAACACGTGTAGGTGTGTATATTTTATATTAACCTTTTTGTGTGTTAATCTCATTGGTTCAAGCTTATTTTGTGTGCTTGTGCATATTGAAAATAATTGCATCACACGTCACTTTGTGTTCATGCTTCAATAGTTTTTGAAGCTGTGTTAATGCACAATTACTAAATTTGCAAGTATCGAGCAAAATTACTCTGATTTACCACGCGTATGTGTATATGACTTAATCAAATTCTCTAGTATAGTCAGTTTATGACACTTCAATGGAAAATATACATTTCTTTGGAAGCTTGACACTGCAAGAAGGGTAAAAAATTTCTATATCTTGGTGAAATTTATCATTTACATTCTTCTACAGCTTGTAATTATTTTTTATTTCCTTGGTAATAAGATTTAGATGTTCTTTTGACGGACAACAACAGTTTATCGATCGTATTAGATTAAAAAGAAAAAATATGACTTGCAATAACTTTTCTTTTCATTTTCAGGAATTTCAACTTTGAGATCGGCTGGAACCAGTGTAATTTTTTTGTAAAATATAAGTTGCTGAGAAACTTCCCAACATAAGCACGTCGTGTGACCTGAGAGTAAAAATTAAGGATACCTATGAGTCTTCGTTGTTTTTTCAATACTTTTTGCAGTTTGCAGCTCATTTTTAATTAATTTATAATGATTTTTGGTTTGAAGATTTTACTCTACAAGTTTCACTTGAAGTGTCCAACCAGAATTCGCATCAATGATTCTTTCAGGTAAAATTTACATATATCCACAGTATACTTACCACTCAAGCAAAGAAAATTTTTAACTATTCTCTATTCTCAGAAGAAAAAAACATGAATATTGCTTACCTACACCTGAACGCTTCACATATTTTTAAATCGATACAAATATTCGGAACAAATATTTCTCGATATCTTCATTGCCCCAATGAAGAAACTTCAAAATAAAAAATTCTCGAGCTTCACTTTTCTCTATTTTATTTGTCATATTTTAAAAGCCTTTCGAGTCTCAAATAGAAATCGTCTCTCTAATGTCTCTTCCTGCAATTAGCGAGCATAATTCTCGCGGACGGATTTACTGCATTCTAAAAACCTGTCCAGGGAAAAACATCAAAGACTTGAGAAAATTCAGAACGGCTCCATAAATATAATCATCATAAAGAAACAGTTCCTTGTGTCCTTTTAGGATAGCATGAGTCCGTGTTTCTTCCTAATGGGGGAGGTTTTTTTTTGTAGAGACTAATTTTTTTCTCGCGTCCCTCCCGATACATAAATTTACATGTAATAAATTAGAGGCACTTAATTATCATTGATTATTTTCAAAATTTCCTAAATATTGTTCAAATGAACTGGTCAGGATTGCTTGACTAGATTAAAATCTAACTATGTCACGTCTATTTTAAAAAAATTTCATTTCAAGGCAATAAAAATTTCTTTCCACCTGAACGACACGCTCATTAAGTTGTGCGCACCGCTCAATTCCGTAAATGTTTCCATTCCAGAAGGCACTGAGTCACATGCAAGTCGCCCAAATTCTGCCTGACATCAGCGTAGATTCGTTTTCTAATAAAATTCTTGGTTTCATACAACCGTCCAGCATCATCTCAGATGTAAAATGGCTTGCTACAGTTGCCGAAGTAGCGGTGTACCACTTGTGATGCCAGCGGACATCACTTGCAATGCACGCCCAAATGAAAACAATTTTGTCGGACCTCGTATATGGTGTGAAGGTCACAAGCCATGAAAAACCTTCAATGTACAACCTAATTCAACTGAAACCGAACTTTATTTTTCACACACTCCATAATATAAAATAACTTGTGTTGTTGATATACATGAACAAAAAAACGCAATTGATTCAAATTTCCCCCGCACAAGTTTTGTTGTGACCGTTGTGAAATATTCTCATTCACAAAGAGTGCAAAATGTGATATGAATTCTTGTGGTGGATTCAACACATGAATCTGATTCTGCGAGTAATAGCTTCATCTGAGTTCTGAAGCCACAGCGATGAAGCGGAAGACTTACAAACGTCGCGGCTTTTTGAAGCGCTCTGGGCTGGAATGATGCCCCTGTGAGATCAGTCATATCGTTCTTATCTTGTATTAAACTTTTTTTTCTGAATAGAAACTCGGCTTAGTATTGAAATTATCGAACATAACTTATTGAAACAAGCCAAACTAAATTTATTAAATAAATTGTTAGTAGTTGATTATTTGAATATTTCTGAGGGTCAAAATACCTTGTAATCATAATCAATCACGTTAATCCGAAAATTTCGAAAACTTTTCCGTTCTACTTAATCTATAATTAAGCATACAAAAAATATCATTTGGATAGTTTTGCATGACCAGATGTAATGAAACGTTTTCAACTTCCTAACTTTAAAGGTATAAAAAATCATTCATCTCTCATTATTGAGATGATATAACTCAAAACTTTGCACAAAATGATATAATTTTTGATGATAACATTGTTTATATCAAATACTGAATATTATTGTCATGGGATTGAAATCATTCGGACTATCAAGTAATAACTTATGTCGGTGTTGGTATTCTCTGACATGTTCTGAGTTAGAACGGACTAAGGGTTAGGACTTTCAGTGTCAAGAAAGCAGACATTATTTCTAGCTGAAAACTACTGCGCGATCGAAAAAAATTTGCTTCCAAAATTAATTCTATTATAACTGCTGTAGCTATGTAATTGATTAATTAATATATTCTAGTTTCAAGTAATCAGAATAGTTATAACACATGAATAATAGTCTCCTCCGCATTACAAAAGCAAAATATGGAAATTTAATAGATGTAACTATAAAAAAGCCACATTAGTTTCCTGCAGTGTAACGTGATTCTACAGCATTCTTGGCTGCGGTTAAAAAGTTAATTTTATGTGCATAATGTTGAAAACTTCCATTGACTGCAAAGGTCATGATGTAGGATGTTTTTCTTTTTGCCGCATTTTTCCCGCAAAATGGGGATGATTTTTCCCGTTAAGGCTTCCTTCATTATCCCTCGTGCTCTAATGAAAAAAGTTTGCTTGTTCGAAGCTTTGCAAAATCGAGCAGCTTAAATGATGCAGAATAAAAGAAATGTTGAATTTCTAGACAATTTTGTATGAGTTGCAACATTGAAATAGACATCATGCAGGCAGTTAGCAGTTTGTTTGTGAACGTAATGGTATATAATGATGTATTAGCATCACCATTGATAATTATTAACCAGATATCAACTTGAAACAAATATATCTCTCTAAAAATTTGCCTAAGCTTTAATGATATTTTTTTCAATAAAGCAGTAGTTGTATTCTTTAAAACCATTTCAAATAACTGGCCAAAGTTTTAGTTCTATCTCTTCAGTTATAAAAATCAGAGATAAATAAAATAAATAAAAAACTGTTAAAAACCACGTTTTCTGTTATGTAATGTTATGTAAGAGTTAATGCTTTTCTTTTTTGTCCGTTAAGAAAACGTGTTTTTTTTTAAAGTTTATTTATTTATTTTATTTCTACCTTTTAGTTTAGCAATTTCAGCAATTAAAATCATTTTCCAGGGTTGGCAATTCTGGATGTTCGACAAGAAATTCGATTCCCAACCGTGAATTTTTAAGTTTTTTTTTTAAATTTTTTTTTTTGGTTCTAAAATTTAGGAAAAAAATTTTTTTCATTATTACTTCCGATGATCAAATCTTGAATTGTTCTGCAGCATAAGGATGCATGCCAAATTTCAAGTTCCTGTGATCTTCAGAAACGCTTTAAATTAAGGTTTGAATTTTTGATGACAGACAGAAACGAAATGAAACTAAGAAAAACGTGTTAAAATAAGGAAAATGCACTCAAACATCGGTATAAAATCTTTTTAGCGCATTTTTTCATTTATGGAAAAAAATGCACTATTGTGCTCGCCATGTCCGTCCGTCCGTCTGTCCGTCTGTCTGTCCGTCTGTCCGTGACCTCAAGTTTTCGTCGACGAGAAAATGCGCTCTCTGTCACTCACTGCAGTGAGTAGTGAGTTATATTTTTTTCTTTCACTGTTGATGCATTAAAATTCAGGAACACGCCTTATATAAGATTAGAGAGTCATAAACAACTTCTACAAAATATATCTTCACGCATGAACAACTTCCAATATTGAAATTCAATTCTTAACTGCCATTAAATGTCTATGCTGAAGATCAATAAAATTAGCTTTCACTTGAACTCCAAACTCCGTAAATGTAAGAAATTGCCATATACAGAGCGATAAAAATGTCAAGCATTAAAAAAAGACTACATTGCGCAAAATAGTAATGCGGACGTGGAAAACTTCTGCACATCTCATAAATTGCAATTTTTCTTGTGGATGAAATCAGTGTTTTGATCCGCGGCATCAACGGTCTAACCTTGGACTAAAATTGAACAAATTTCAAACTTTAAAAATGTTGGCGTGTCTGTCATGAACAGCTGCACTACGTGATATATATACACGATTGTATTTTCCATCGCATGTGACCAAAAGAGACCGCGAAAAATCATCAGTTTTTTGCCGAATGATCGCCATGAATAATGATTTCCACTATAATTTTCATGCCAATCAGTAGAAAATATCTCTATCTCATTTCAAACAATTTTATAATCAGATTTCGTCAATAATATCATCAAAAATTAAATACAAAATATTGTATGTTATATGCTCATGCAATGAAGAGAAAATCATTTATATATCTTGACTACATGAATAAAATTATAGTGTGCCGTCAAAAGCGAGGAGATGAAAGGCTAACTGAAGAACTCAGGATTGCTTGAACCAGCGTAATGGACAAATAAATATTTTTGGGATTTACTTCCAAAGATTATTTCGAGCGAGTTTGTTCGGCCGATCGGGAGCTTTGCTGATGTTTTCCTTTCATCTTCCCAAGATTGAAAACTTTACCTTGCCTCGAAGCCAAAGCCCTGAGTCCGTCGTGAGAAACATGTCGATAAGTTTACTGAAATTATTCATATGCGGAATTCATAAACATATTCATGGAAGTATTTAAGATGAATATATTCATGAACCTGGAGGGAGATATTAAACAGGCACCTAGTACTCGTAAAAAGAATTATCAGAGCTCAAAAAATAATGAGTTTATGCTCAATTTAAAACTGAGTAACACAGCAGGAATTGTTACTGTATTGCAATCTAAGGAAGTACAGTAGCAGCTCTTTTTCAAGTACATTTATTTTTTATTATTTAAATGTTCACTAGTAATGAACAGCCGACGCTGTGCATTTATTCATTTACAGATACCAGAATAACATATTTTTTCCAGTTTTTCAAATCGCATCAAGCTGAGCAGACAGATTTTATCATGACATGAATAAGATAACACGCAATTGTTAGCATCCATTGAAATAATGCAATTCATATCACAAATAATTTCAAGGTAAACCAATTATTAATTATCTTAGCCCATTATTACAAGTGATAAACGAGAATACAGGACTTAATTAAACGCGGTATAGGAGTTACACCCTGGTATGTTTGCAACGAAACTTCTCTGAAAGAGACACCGACGCATATATGCATGGTATCATAGATGCGAATCTCTCGCACGCACGGCAAGTTAATCATAAAATTCTGCAGAGCATTGGAACATCTTGAAAATGTTTGTATCATTAAGTGATACTGAAAATAATTGAATAAATCGATAAGGTTTATAAAATTTATAAGATTAATAAAAACTGATAAGATTCATAAAATTGATAAGATTTATAAAAGAATCTAGCAGGTTAGCCCAGCGTATCACGGGATAAATAATTTCTTCACAATCGATAAGAATCCCCCTTCTACCCAATCTTTTAATTCAGGATTGGTGCTGCGTGGCCCGGAATGTGTCAGTTTTTTTCCGAAATTTCCCAGAATTCTGTCAGAACTTTGTCCGAACTTTACCTGAACGAGCGTTTCCCGTTAAGGATGGTCATAGCGAATTTAGACTTTCATCCAGGATTCCGTTAATAATTCTAAATCCTGCATGAATATGAGCATGACTATTAAAATAATAATATTTTAAGCCTTATTGGTCCATCCATCTTCTCCCGTTTTACAATGCCTCATGATTCTTCTACAAAAATAAAATGCCAGGTCCCTGTATTAGAATAGAATAGAATAGAAGTGTCGGCATTGAAGAAATAGGCCCATGGCCTGTTGCCGATTCTTGAACTTTTCGTGACTTGATTCACAAGGGATCCGGCCTTTGGAACCCGATCTATCTATAGCTGACGATTGATTGAGATAGCTGTTGCTCCTGCATAGCTTCGTCTAGTCTGTTTTTGAAGATTTTCATACTCGGAGCGTCAACGATGCTATCAGGGAGGCTGTTCCACATGTCGGTGACTCGAAGCAAGAATATTTTTATCCTGACAACACGGTAGTTATTGCAGTTACGCTCTTAAATAGCTCCACAATGTGATACCTGAAATAAACACACTAACACACTTATTTTGACAAATACTTATTAGAGATATCAACTGACAAACATGCCGGGTTTCTAAAAATCTAAAATCACTTTTCAACAGATGAACATGCATATTTATAAAAATTGAACTCTGACTCACCAGCTGTATAACATTTGGGTTCTAGAAATCATACCCATAACACAGCTTCGGAGAAATTTGCAGGGTTTTGTTAATCAAACAACACACAATAACTGGAAAAGATGGGTTATGAAATCGAAAGCTGACACAACTGATAAACATGTCTGGCTGTAAATATCAAACCAATGACACAACTGGCAAACTTGCAGATGATAAAAATCAAAATTTTAATCACAAAATATATTCTTTTTTTCAGTGATGAAGGGCATTTAAGAGCCTAACATGCATTTTAAAATATGCCAATTTGCCATTTTAATTGAAGCTTTCATTGCTGTCATGTATGCCAGCGTTGGCTTTTACAGGCCTCTTTGATATCGTCACAATTCATTCTGATATTGCGCACTATATAGAATTATATCATGAATATGAGTGTCTTCTCTGCCTTTAAACTTAATGTTAACCTGTCATATAAACATAAAAATTAATTTATTACTTCACAATACTTGCCGAACAGCGCCGCTTATAGTACTTGGAAAAAGATTGCTGCTGCTACTATACAAAAGGTAACGTTCATTCCAGACTGGCCTTGCATTTAGTGGTCATGCTTAACTTTTTGATGTGTCGAATATTATAGCATTCGTCCCAACTATCATGCAGCAGAAGGCACTAATATGCAGAAAATAACGGTTAAACATAGCAAAGTTTATCATAACTATAAAAACTAGAGATGACATGCAATGAAACATGTAAGAGGTGATGAAATACAGCAAGGATTTTATGTTGGCGTCAATTAACCATGACTACCATGAATAATGAAGAACAGACTTCATGGTACGTATGCCATAAAATTATGAATCCACTGAAGGCTTCTTATCTTATAAATAAGATAAATATGAGATAAATACATATAAATAATCTTATATCTTATAAATAAGAATATAAACTCTTATTTGTATTCAAGCCGCTGTTCAGAGATACGTCTGTAGAAATAAATTTAATAACTAATTAAAACTACTCATTTGAAACATGACAAATGAAGAAATTAAAAAAATTTAGGTGGTGTGAAACTAAATATTTTGTGAATGAAATATAAATATTGACGAATAACTTTGATACTAAACTAGGTGAATAAAATGTATTATGTAATAAAGTAACATTTTATATTAATTAATATATGATGTAATAATTTAAAATTTCATGTTAATTAGGCTGAGAAGAAATTCTAGATTGGGAACTAATTTTGACTGAACCGATTAACTCGAAGTCTACTATAAGTACCAGTGCTTCGGAAGCCAATATATCTGCTTTTACAGAAATTTTCTATCCCGAGATAATGCAAATAAATGGAACCACCAAATTTAAATCTATGCAGATTTGCTTCTTACTTTCCATCTTCACGGCATCAAACTCATCCGCAAAACTGTTCTTTTCTCGAAACAGATTCTATCTCGGCTTCGTATAAGTCCAATCGCCGATCGGTTGCTCATTTTTGGTCTTTTTTAGTAGCGTGTGTCTGACGTTTGCTCATTTACCGAGACCGTCGCAGTCGTCGCAACAACTGGCCATCAGAGCCAAAGCTTTAGACTATAAACTATCGGGTCCTCTCACCCAAAATCGAGCTCTGGACATTGCTTTGCCATAATGTCCCTGCTATGGCAACGCAAGTTGTCTTGCTATTGGGAGTCGATATTGGCTCTTGGTGGGTCCCTAAAAACTTCTTCTTCTTAGTATTGTGAGTCGGGAGAGCACTGCACTCGTGAGTGTCACCAAAGAGAAAAACATTCATTCATCATAGGTTTCACCTAAAATCTTCTAATCACATTCGATATCGGAATTAATATGATAGATGCGAACCGTAATGCATCGGAGACAATATTTTTTTGCCGTTCCGTCAAAATATTATTGCCAGGGAAGAGATGGTGAAGTAAAAACTAAAGGAAAATGATTTACAAAAAAATTGTGTACGTAAATAATTCTTATGATATTACATTTGACTCAGTAAAGACCTTTGAAAAAAAACTCAGTAAAGACCTTTGCTTTACATGGTAACATGGGGCAGCGAGCCCACTGCGAGTCATGGGCCCGTAGCGGGTTTCTCGCTAGGTATGGCAGATATTGGTCCGTGTTCTCTACCGCCGGTCGGCAGTTTCACTGGGATGAAGTGTACGGATTTACGTTTTGCTAAGTGTTTGCATTATTAAGTTATTTGTGAATGACTGTATTAGCCCAGATAAAAATTTTTTTACTGCTAAACAAAACTATTTTCGATTACTGTAGATGAAGCTTTTGAAATTACTGTGAATTATATTTTGAAATTAATATTTATAGGGATAATTCGGAGATCAAGTTTAGACTATTAGCTTTTAAAATAAAATGTTAACACGATATTAATTGAAATGATTCCTAGTGGGGCAACGGGCCCACGCATGTCACGGGGCAAAGCGCCCATGGTGAAGTCTTGTGTAATACATCATTAGATTTGTCTCAATGACCTTTTCAAAACTATGACTAGCTTTTTGCATTACAATTAAATTACACTTCATATTGCATAATTTTTTTATTTGCTGCCTCAAGGCAGCAGGTTTAGTTTCTAGTTATGCGTATTTATGACCCCTTATCGAGTTATTGCCAAAAGTTGATTTCAGTCAACACCAATGAGCCAAAAGTTGATGAGTTTTTATGGTGTTGGCTGAAATCACGATTAGGTACGAATTCTCTGCACATAATATCTGGATTATGGACGAAATTGGAACGAAGTTTTTTCTGACAACTAAATATATATTTTCTAGTCAAGGATGCATTTTTTTCATGTCAAGGACGAATTTTTTATCGCAAGGATACATTGTTCAAGTCAAGGATATATGTTTTTATGTCAATTAAATATTTTTCTTCACGTCAGTGATAGACTTTTTAAGCCAAGAGTATATATTTTCAAGTTAAGGATATGATTTTTTGAGTTGTTAATATGTGAATGAATGTCATATACTTATTACATTTTTCTTATTTTATCTGTAAAGTTTTCTTTTTATCATTTTTAAACGAAAAATATGCAATTGTGTTAAAGGGATCAAGGGTGGGAGCCTTGCCCCAAGCCCATGTGGAGTGGGGCAATGGGCCCATTTTGACATTTTTTACAAAATAGTGTTTCATTAAAAATTGAATAACTCTTTAGGCGCCTAATTAACATCATACATTCCTCATTAGTTGTACCTTTAAACAAAAAAAAAAAACCTCGCATCAATTAAAACTTCATCAAAAATTTAGTTTAAAAAAAGGGGGGGGCGCTGCTCCATGTTGCCCTATTGGTCATTAACTTAATTACAAGTGTTTTAAGAAACAGTATTTCGACGAAGTAAAGTCGAGTTTCTCATGTTACAATATAGGTCTCAAGGTATGCGCATATATCGCACAATTTGAATCAATAATTAATTTCATATTAGAGCAAATTTTTGAACAAGTTGTATTTTTACTACCGAACAACAGCAAGCAGCGCAGTATTTATTTCATTCAGAGGTCATTTTCCATATAACGTTCGCAGCGCCCAAATTCGAGGACTCGACATCTTCTCCAGCGCTCTGTCAGGCCATTGTTTTTACGGGGAAAAATTCGAGAGCTTCTTCCTGAAGACGAGCCTTGCTGGGAGCATAAAATTTCACGCGATAATGAGGCGATTATGGCCGGAAAAACGCTGACTGCGACGCCAATTTGGTGCGCACTTGTACGCTTACCGAAATAAAGAAGAACTTAGGAGTTCTTAACATCACCGTTAAAGACGTTAAAGTCCTCACGGGGACTTGATATCCTGAAACTCTTCTGGGAGAGAAGCATTTAGATAACCATTGACGAGGCTCTATATTCTCGGTCCAAAAGAAAATGCCGATATTTTAATTCGTTGAAAAACTTACGTTCCTTTAGACTGTGGAGGATTTTTTTCATCGGTTTTAATTCTTTGCAAAACCCATTACATAAATTTTGCAAAATAATCTTATGTACTTATTAAAAATCGATGAAAATCCAAATAATAATAATTTTGCGATAGATTTGGGCCTCAAATTAGAGACGAAGTTCGAGTCATTGAATTTTATGTAAGATAAAAGTCATCAAAACGTAATTAATAGTAACGTTCTACTTTTCCTAGACGCTCGTTGGAACAATACTGCTTGTCGATTGTCTATTGTGTTTGCGAGACTTTCTCACGTTCGGAAAGAAAGTCAGAGCTCCAATGGTATAACTTATGCGACAGCTATTGCCCTTCTTATGAGTGATGGCAAGAAGCCGCCTCTCCAATATCCGGGCTCTCATTGTCAAAAGGAAGCCAAACATAAGCCACACGAAGCGGAAAGTTTTTCAACAGCACAGCGTTTTGTCCTCGATGACAGAACGCGTCCGTTCTGAAGACCCTGATACTTCGATGAAGAATTCGAGAAGCCTCTTTTGTCACTGGCAGCTTCTCAAATCAACGAGTTTCTAAAAGTTTATTAATAAAATCTAGATTGATTACATGCATTACAATCAAACGGATTTTGTATTGAATTTTTACAATACAGTAGGAATTTCACACAATTTTTCTCGATTTTTGCAATCATATTCAGCTTAACCCCATCACCACGTATTTGCATCGATATTAGAACAATTAAACTGATTATTCTTTAGTTGCAATTCCAGTTTTTTCTCTGTCTATCTACCGCAGAAATTAATTACTCACATCATCAACACGCACTTCGTTACCTCCTATCATCAACACGCTCTTCACCTCCCATCATCAACACGCACTTCATCACCTCCCATCATCAACACGCAATTCGTCTCCTCCCATCATCAACACGCACTTCGTCTCCTCCCATCATCAACACGCATTTCGTCTTCTCCCATCATCAACACGCACTTCGTCTCCTCCCATCATCAACACGCACTTCGTCTTCGCACTTCATCACCTCCCATCATCAACCCGCACTTCATCACCTCCCATCATCAACACGCACTTCATCACCTCCCATCATCAACACGCACTTTATCTGAACAAACTATTTGTGGTAGGTCGGGTGCAAGACTCTCGAAAGCAAGCATAGAAATATTCGCACTCCTTTTAAAATATTTGAAATGTAAATGAAAATTGATATTCCATTGCTTCTGGTGCACCAGCAAACGTACGTTAATGCAAGGTAGAGTAATAGTCTAAGTATTAACAGTAAATTAGGAATTTATAAAACTATCCATATTTTTCACTCTTCTTCTCATGAAATAACGTCAGTATTCCCAGCCAATTTCGGCATTTAATTATTTGCCATGTTCAGTGTTGTCAAGGTGTGCAAGTTCCATCGCCCTGAATTGCCGACTTTCCCGATTTGTAGCTCAGTTTGTCCTAACCCAGGTTAGTATTTACGAGCTTTTTGATATTCAATTGTTCACGATGTTTCAAACCTGCATACGTTTGCAGGGTAGCAGGGTTCCGTGAGTGTCGTAGAGTCGGGCCACTTCGGGTCCATAATGTTCAGTTACGTAAGCCAATGTCTCATCGCGACTCCGCCGCCAATATTGGTTGTTTGCCACGCAGTAGCTGCTGAGAGAATACGGCAATATTGGCTGGCGAGTCAATTTTCGAATTTCAGCGCAAGCAATATTAACTCATTCCTGTATTGTAGTCGTAAACTAGGCCTAAATGACTCGGCTCAGGTGGCGGCAATCTGGCAAGCAAGGCTAGACGTGTTCAATTACGTACATGTATGTGTGCAGCGGGCGTTCATGTAGGTTGAATTTTATCTTCATTTGAAAATTTTTGCGTTTTAATGCTTGAGAAGAGAGGATGATCTTAAAAAACATTATTTTAAAGGTAAACATTATATTTACCTTTGAAAATTTGGGGGGCGATATTAAACTTGTTGAGTTTTAGCACATTTTTTCTCATTTCTTTTATACCACTTATACTCTAACTTCCTATTTAAAAAAATGTAACTCAGTACTCACTGCAGTGAGTGACAGAGAGCGCATTTTCTCGGCGACGAAAACGTGAAGTCACGGACTGACAATACGAGCACAATATAGGACATTTTTCCATAAATGAGAAAATGCGCTAAAAAGGAAATACGTATATTTTCTATTCCCAAGCCTAAAATGACAAATTTCGACTTATTTGCAAATTCATTTCTACTTTATTGACCAATTTCGTCTTATAGTTATAGATCATAACTGTGGTATTATGCGATTGAAAATCGTCCAAAGTTAATAGAATTGAACTGTCAGTAATTAAATCCTGTCCACTCCGTTAAAAACTCTCAGAAATTTATCGCACAGGAATAACAGTTATAGAAAATAGCCACCTGTTCGTCTGATAGCATACTTTGCCTCAACTAACACGGCAAATTGACCCTTAATTCTTTTTTGTATCGTGGCTTGATTCCGGTATATAGCATTCATGTACGGATGTTTTTAGTGTTAATAAACTCATATGAAACCTGGAAAGTATGAAAGCCAAATTTATTTTCGGAATTAATAATATTCCTAAGCTTTAATTAAAGAGTAAATGAAACTTGTTTTCCTACATATTCATATATTCCAGCATTTCTAAGAAGGTTGACTTTCAGCGAAATCATTACAACAAGCGAATGATCGTGCAGCCCTTTCACTAAAAAAAAATAATTAATTTTGTGACTTGACTTTAAGCCGAACATAATTTTTGATCGTTTGAAAGGAACGCGACCAGCTCATGAGAGGATAACACCCATGCGAGTTTTGAGCACCCAAAACATTCATCCCAAGCATGTAATTTATTGCGTAGTCGTGAAATAGAAGACGGCTTTTGCAGTATTCCCTTGGGCTCTTACTACAAGGGGAGTGCCACAACATTGATGCCAAGTATTCTAAATTGGTTCGAAGTTTCAATTGATTCTCTTTGTGAAACTTTCCCGACATTTTTGAAGCATTTGATTGAGCAAGAGCGGAGCCGGGCCCGGCCTGCAATTCTTTTCAAGGAGGAATGGAGTAAAACTTCTGAATGCAAATAAGGAAAGTTTCGAGCTACCAGTCCAAGCTTGTCCGTGATTTCTCTATAGATTGAGGAACGAAAAATGATGGTATTTCCAAAGAATGGAGAAACGGGAATTTTATCGAACTTAAGAAGAGATGTGTAAGTTTTTTTTGACGAAATATAATCGAATGAGGCTGGAGACAAGATTTTTGAAAAGGCTCTGGAAAAATTACTAAACTTATAATACTGAAATATGAAAAAATTTCACATATCGTTGACTGAACTCAGAAAGTATCTTCATATTGCAGACAAAATCAATATACCTTCACGGGCCTGATACCGACCTTGCCTACGTGTCAGGCGCTGCAAATGCATTTTAACATCCGCAGTGCACAGGCACGTTGCCTTATTATTGCAGAACCTCACACCGAGCGACTGATATAATGGCTGTGAGGAGCAAGCAATACAACGTTCCCAGTGAGAACCATCTGATTAACTGTCAGGTGTCCCGTGAATAATGAATCATTGCTAATTAGATTCGGAATTCTCGCAGCGAGTAAGAGTAAAGGTATGGAAGTGGAATGAGCGTGTGGAATGGAGCTCTAATGTATCAGTAGCTGTGAGGAATGTGATTTTATTGGCTTTCGTAATGAGTTTTCATTGTGTTGTCTAAGGTATGTAACGATCTGAACCCAGCAATGGTCTTTTGTCCATCGTAATTATATTTGTATAATCACCTGCGACAACTATTGCAAAATTTTAAGCATTTTCGAGGTCAAGCCTTTCAGGTTTTCGCTTTTGACAGTTTGCTTTCGACAGCAAACATGATGTACATTAAAAAATCTACAATTTAATGTAAGCTTAAAGACAATGTGCTTATCGATATATATGAGCCTTACGAGTTTCAACGCCTGCCATTCTCCAAATGGCCAAATCTGCAAAGTTTGCTGTATGCTTATATTACAGCTGTCATACAAGATAATAGTATCACTCGTATATTATGATTAGTTAGCTGCTTCTCTCTTTTACGTTGAGAACATAAACCCTCATTATGCCATAGCTGCAAGGGAAGGCAGAACACGCACCCATCATTATACAGAAGGCTGCAGATCAGATTATTTCCACTGATGATGATACTTATACCAATATAGCACCGACTGAGTTTCTCAATAATTTTCCTGATTTGGTCATTTGAGGAAAACGTGCATGGCTCTGAAGATTGTCGTTTGACGATGCAATGTAATGTATTATATTATTTAAACTTGATCCGATATCGCATAAAAACCTTTAATGATGAATTTTATGTTGATACTCTTTTGATGAAAAGGTATGGAGAAGATGCTTGTTTTATAATTAGATACGAAGAAGATTTGGAAAATTTTTTAGTATCAGAATGTTCTGATTTCATAAGTCCAACCCTGTTTGATACACTCAGATAGGTAGGATGAAAGTAGGATGAAATACGGGATCTTTCCGTGAACCAATCATGGATCGAATAAAAATTTGAAATATGATTTAGTTAATTCATCATAATAATAACTATGTCGTGTTGAAATTTTGTAGTCACGTTCAAAGCTTTGGTGAAATTGAAGTCGTGCGCTTATTTTGAATGCTGCAGATTTCAGTGACACGAGGTAGAACTACGCAAGCGTCAAGACATATTTCAGGACACAGGAACAAAACTGAAGCATAAATTTCTGCTGATATAAGTCTGGAACTTGTTCTTTTGTCTTTAGTAAATTTCGTGTAACGGTAGAGATTTTTTATGCAAGAAGAAACGTGAGTGACACATTAAATGAGCGATTATGTCTGCTTTAGAGTGCCTTAAAAATATTCGTTTCATATTTTTTTCTTCTCACTACTTTCCATTTCATATTTTGCTGCATATTTTTGCCTGGGTCGTATATTGTCTCAACATCAGCTACAAAATAAATTAGTTTCATCCCCTCTGATATCTGGAGTACCAGTAATTATTCTATTGGTGTCGAGTGCTGCAGAAATATTAGAATTCAATTATCGCGGCCATCCAGAGCTTGCAAAAGTAGATTGCCTCGGATCTAGAAATTCCATTTGATCTCGTGGCTTACATGGACTTGGTCTTATCATCGCTCCAAGTTCAACAGATAAGAATTATTCGCAGGCTATGGTATATTATGACGATGGTGCTTCACATGCCATTTTCTCTAGCCGCTTTCATTTCGAGGACCACATTTTTTTAAATGGCGCGCCTGAGAGCCAAGGTAATATCCGTGCTCTTGATGAGCTGAAATGGCACTGCACATTAGGCTGCCAGCGGAAAATAATTGCCTTCCTTATGTTCGGAATGAATGAGTTGTGCCGATCTGATAAGTAAATCCAGGCAATATGTGGATAAGTCATCTGTGAAAAATAAGCTCAGTTTATATATATTACATTTTGACAGAATTGACCATAATTTCAAACAATGAAACAACCGATATATCTGTAATAAATAAGGCAACCTGCAGCTAATTCTCAAGAGGGATGACACTTGGAAAAACTATTACGATTAATTGACTTGAACGAAAAACTGTCCAGAATTACATTTTTTATTTTAAAATTAACCCCACAAGAACCACATTCAATACAGAATTTCGGTAATGAAAGAATAATCATATAATCACATTTTCCCTCAAGCATTGCTGAACAATTGCAAAAATTTGGCTGTATGTAAAACACAGGTAGAGCGCGATGAGACAACTTTCAAAAATCGCAAAAATACTCACTCAGTCTCAAAATTTGGTCCGATAATTTTCCTTTAGTGTCATATTCTGGCTTGCTTCTGGATACATATTACAAAGGAGGATAAATTTTTGAACAATGAAAAAGTGGAAATGATATAAGAAATCAAATAAAATCGACAATCCATTACATTCGCTGTTGATTTTTCATTTTTCAAGATTTTTGACTAATTGTCTCAACCCCCCAAAAGTGCCTCATGAATTCAGAAATAGAAATCAATGCATCACGGCAAGTTTCTGAAAATGCTTGGCATGATCT
This sequence comes from Hyalella azteca, assembly GCF_000764305.2. Classification (NCBI taxonomy): domain Eukaryota; kingdom Metazoa; phylum Arthropoda; class Malacostraca; order Amphipoda; family Hyalellidae; genus Hyalella; species Hyalella azteca. The sequence goes on along the minus strand of NW_025943257.1, from coordinate 16,489 downwards.
GAAACAATTTCGGCGTACTCAAATTTCAAATTTAGGCATACACAACAGCTTCGTCGTACATAACAGCTTCGGCGTACTCAACAGCTTCGCCGTACTCAACAATATCGGCGTACACAACAATATCGACGTACTCATATAATTTCGGCGTACTCAACAGCTTCGCCGTACTCAACAGCTTCATCGTACATAACAGCTTCGCCGTACTCAACAATATCGGCGTACTCAAAAATATCGGCGTACTCAACACTATCGGCGTACTCAACAGCTTCGGCGTACTTAACAATTTCGGCGTACTCAATAATTTCGGCGTACTCAACAGCTTCGTCGTACTTAAAAGCTTCGGCAAACTCAACATTTTTGTCGTACTCAACAATTTCGGCGTACTCAACAAATTCGGCGTACTCAACAATTTCGCCGTACTCAATAATTTCGGCGTACTCAACAATATCGGCGTACTCAACAGGTTCGGCGGACTAAACAATATCGGCGTACTCAACAATTTCGGCGTACTCAACAATTTCGGCGTACTCAACAATTTCGGCGTACTCAACAATTTCGGCGTACTCAACAATTTCGGCGTACTCAATAGGTTCGGCGTACTCAACAGGTTCGGCGTACTCAACAAATTCGACGTACTCAATAATTTCGGCGTGCTCAACAATTTCAGCGTACTTAAATTTCCGATGAGTTAGCCTCAAACAGTCCTGAAATCAATTCCTGATTTGTGTGCTTTTCAACTGTAAGCTTGGCGCCATAATACGAGAAAAAACACAGTTTACCTTTATTTGCAATGTTCAGTTTAAAAAATAATTATTATTCTCAGAATTTCAAGGTTCTCACATTGATGCTACCTCGCAAATCTCATATTACTATAAACTGTATAAGATTCATTAGATCAATGATTTCACGACACAATGTACAATAATCTATTAACTTTAGGAACTGCTACAATATTGCCACTATCCAGAAATATTAAAAAACAATAATTATCAATCTCATTTGCTCATAGGAAAACTTTTTTTAACTGAAATAAATAATCCGGGACTTATGGTTTCTGCCCCATTGTGAACTTAGAATGCATCATAAATATCCCGTTATACAGATTACGGTTACAGAATATCCCCACTAATATATTCACGTACAAAAAGCTTCTACTCCGAATCATTTTAAGTGAAGTCATTTAGAAGTACATATAATTTATACTCTCTCAGCCTTCCTATAATTTATAAGCCTTGATAAGATGCAATACATATGCGTGTGCAAGACTCACCTGCGACTCCCGCTTCAAGCATCTCCGACAGCAGGCAGATCCTACGGAGCCTGATGGATGACGCCGTCTTGATAGAGGCCATCTGCTCCCTAAGCCTCGACTACAGCCAGGATTTCCTCCCTGGCCTTCTATATACAACGAGATATTGATTCCCTCGTGGATGTGTTATTCAAGATAAAGTTTGAGCAACCTTAGTAAAATACAGCAGAACTACGATAGTTTCTCTATAATTCGAGAAATAGTCACGAAGAAGGTAGTGAATTACGTCGTGAAAAATGTTGAAAAAATTTCACTTTTTTAGCAACCTTCAACACATGAGCATTTCTGGTTTGAAGGTAAATATGCAATTTATGTGCTCCTTTCATTTTATACTCTGAATTAAAATTCCATATCAAGAATACTCATCGTTATGTATCTTCTAAACAAAAATGCAAACACGCCTCTGTTGAAACAGATAAATTAGTCTGTGTTTGTTGAAGCTTTTGGAAGTCGTGCGCGATCCGTTATTCACGAGACGAAGATTTCTCAATTCTAATTCGGAGCGTCGCCGTGAGATATGAGCGACGCTGCACTTCAACACGATCCCTGGGGGCGAGTGGCGCTTTGATGTTCTTGTCGAGGTTGAGTCTTTGCCTGGGGTCATAAGGACGTTTGTGCATCACAGAAATTGGAAATATTATACTTTCAGCGTGCATAATATTTGCTCGTAGTGCGGAAACTTTAATTTGGATGACGGAGGTACATATTGGTTTTCTGAATAATATCATTTGAAGTTGTGTCACTATACAGGGCAAATTTTACTCGTGGAGTATATTTATACCGTGAAACTATATTTATGTTTTCCAATGATAAAGTTAGCTGCATTTTTTCTAAAGCAGGAGTAACGCAAACAATAAATATTTATTCGAGGTTTCCTTTGCCTTCGGCTTTTTTAAGAGAAATTTCGTCGGATGCAGCGGAGCTGGTCACACATTCAGAGCGTTCGTTCATACCAGTCGGAGCTCAGCGTCGACTTTATAGCCTCAAAGGCCACGTCCAAATCTGAAAGATTATTCTATTACGCGGACTCAGAAGTGACTCGGTTCTAGCTGCGAATGTTTTCAGTTTCTGTTTCCAGACATACACGAGTACTCTGTTTTAACGGAGCTCTGAACCAGCCCTCACAATTATAATGTTCTTAGATGAATTTACGAGTATAACAAATTTTACAGGAGTAATTGCAAATGGATATAAATAAAAGATACACACTTTAGCAAAATTGTGAACTTCATAAATGACGAATACTTTGATGTAACAGTAACTGACACTGACAAAATTGTTAAAACATTGACATCTATGACATGAATGCAAAAAAAAATCTTACAATTTTGACAATTAACACTTGAGTTCTCTCGGTGCCATTGGCGATATGCATTTCCAATTTAATACAGCAATAAATGGTACTGAATTTCTCCTGATCGGCATTATTTTTACAACACTTCTCTTTAACTTCACTTCTTGTTGTTTGTTTGTTTGTTTGTCTGCTACAAGTTTATGAATAAGAACTCCTCGAGATATTGTGTCTGCAACAAATTTTGTAATCGAAATTTAATACACTTCTACTTATCCTAACGATCTGAAATTTTGCACACTTGTGTAAAGTTGGAGACAATGCATGAATCAAATGTCAAAATAAATGATTTTGAAAATTACAATTTTTTTCAATATTAAAAAAATTGAAAAAATAATTTTGTCAACTACAAATCTGGATAACTGATATTTGACACTTTTTTACCTGTCTAATTGATCTGAAATTTTGCACACTTGTGTGAAGTCAGAGGCAATGCATAAATAAATTAATTTTGAAAAAAAAAATTTATATTTAAAAAAATTTATATAATAAAAAAATTTATTCATTAAAAAATTGAACAATTAATTTTTTTAATATTCGAAAATTAAATGAGAAATTCATGGTACATCTTTAAGATTGGAGACACTGGATTCTTTGGAAGTGTTGTCTTTAAAAAGTAATTTTTAACGTATATTATTTCTTGGAATGAGATATGCAAATTCTGTCAATCACTATAAAAAAATTTATATATTAAAAAAAAATTGAAAATTATTTTTTTTAATATTTGAAAATTAAATGAGAAATTCATTGTACATCTGTAAGATTGGAGACACTGGATTCTTTGGAAGTGTTGTCTTTAAAAAGTAATTTTTAAACGTATATTATTTAACCTGTTCTTATCCTAACAGTTGAATGCATCCGTTCTGCCTATTACAAGATCAGAGTCGAGATTCTGTAGCGCATCCAATCGTGGGAGCTTTAACATCGAAAAATCTTTCAGATTCTTTTAATAAAAACAAAGTACCATTGATATTCATCCTGTTTTTCTGTGCAGATAATTCGCGCATGAATTTTAGCTTAGTCAAATCTTATTCTATCAGTTTGTTTCACGCTACTCGTCATTGCTCATAAGGGGAGCAATATCATGGCCTATTGCCTAACTTTGATTTCGAAACTATTTTTCTTAAATTTTTGAAACCTGTTTTATTTAAATTCGGGACTGACCAATAGCTTACTTTCAGGTCAGTTCCAATCGAGAAATAATTTTATATTAGTTTGATCCAGTGAGGTAAGAAGATTTCTCATAGAAATAATCGTCTTCAAGCTGACATTCGTATTGAGAGCTGTGATAAAAGAGTAATTTCAGGAATATTATATCAATACTCTTTTAGAATCGTGATCAGGGAAACAAAAAAAAAACGGATGTTTAAAACGCAATGAACATCCTTTTATAAAACCCATTTCACTTTGAACTTTAATTCATTGATACTTTTGCCTATTTGTACATCTAAATTTATCTGTTGATATCAATCTTTACGGTTTTTTAAACACAACTCCGTTACAGACATTTCCTTCTGTTAAAGTTTGGACGCTGGCTAGCGATCATTTTAAGCAATTATTCTCAAAATAAATGTATAGGTATTCTACGTGAATTTATATAACAACTAAAAAGAGCAAGTATTCTGCGTCTATTTCAACATTTATGAAAAGCAAGTAATCTTCGTGCATTTTCTGTACCTCCAAGAAGAACAAGTATTCTGCGTGCATCCCTTGAGCTCTATAGAGAGCAAGCATTGACCTCAACAAAAAGCAAGCATTCTGCGTGTATTTTTTGACCTCAAAATCGAGCAAGTTTTCTGTTTGTATTTTCTTTACCTCAAAAAAATGCCCAAGTAAAGTCAGCTTGGGGATGCCGCACTGCATGCAGTCCCACATCTACGGCGCTGAGCTGAGACTCGGTGGCTGCAGTTACAGCGCAAGGCGAGATGCTGGAGCCAACAAATTGGTCGTGCGGGATCACAGGGGATCAGCATAAGCCGTGTCCCAGTTCTTGCTTGGTTACTTACCCTATCTTCAGTGCCCAGCGTTGCGGAAATTTGTACTGAGACTTTATTTCCGTTTGTTGCAAGTAAAATTTTCGTTCATTCGCATTTAAAATGTATTATAAAATTGCCAAATTTTGTGTGATTGTACCTTTGTTTTTGGGCGTATTTATATATTGGTATGTCAGTCGAATTTCTGCTAGATTATCATCTATTGTATATTATGTGTGTGTTTATTTTCCTGTAATTTCGGAATCTCATGCAATGTTTCCTTCAAAGGTAACTTTTTGCACAATTTATGCATATAAAATCGAAGTTAGAAATTCGTTCATATTTGAAATGAGATTTTTGCTTAGATAAGCGTAAGTTTAATTTCGTCAAGTTCTCTTCAAATTTCAAAAAGAGAGTTATATTTAAGAGTTTCTGGATGATTAACACTGCTTATATTTATGCTGTGCAATGCCTAATTAAACTATCATCATTTGACTGAATGTTGTTCAAAGTCGCCTCGCGATAAGCGATATGCCAATTTAGGCAGTAAGGTTAAATTCCATAAAAATTTGAATCAGTATAATACAACATGAAGGGAAGTTGTAAAATTCCTTTGCATGTGACGTTTTGATTATACATTTCAAATTTATGGCCACACAAAAATAGTCCTAAAAATGACTGGACACTTCAGCAGGGCTTGGGTGACATATAACGTTCTTTGCTCACATTATTTTAATAGGATGCCGTCGACCCTGCGCACATGCCGAGTTAACTTATCAGATATCACGCACACCACCTTGTAAGCAGTAACAGGTTGAGTGCCTATATTTATAACATTCATCTAACACAAATCTGTTGTTTTTGACCGGCTTGATATGAGTTCTTTGTGTGGCACGTGATAGCCACTTCTTGTGTGCGGCTAAATTGATTAACCGGCTTAATTGGCTGGAATTTCCAGGGCATTGAGCTCAACCACTGCGCCAGATGCATGCTAAAAACGAATGATGTGTTGAATATCATCATAGTTTTCTTTGCATATTTTAAAATTTCATGCTTAGATTTAAGTTTTCTAACGCAGATTTGTAGTCCAGTCGCAATTTTCATCACTCAATTATAATTTTATTTTTGTAGTGCAATATTTTTGTAATGCAATTTCATTTTTCGCAATATTTTACTATGGTGAAAGGAAAATTTAAGTTAATGAAAGGCATATATGACTTGAGTGCCGAGAAATTTATGTATAACAACCTTCCAAACAAGTAAGACTTCATTCACGTGACAAAAGACTATACAAGATTGTCAGTGCAGATGTGGCATTCACTTCAAAATGTATACTTAACGGAAGTCCTTACCTTCAGTACAGTGTAGTTAGTGAAGTACAGTATATTGGAAAATTAGCTTGATTAATTGAGTTACATTACTTGATTGAAATTATGAATTACTTCTTATTGTCACATATAGAATCATGAACAACGAATATAAAAAAAATCTTGAGAAAATACCAATAGGAGCACATCAATTTTTTCATCAGTAATGGTGGGCTAATTTTTTGCAAAATTTTAATTTGTCGTTTTTCCTTCTTGCTGATCTAATGAAAAATGTACAGTAATTTTTAATTGTTTTTGAGGGTTCTGTCTCGTTTACGACGTTTTTATTCTTCATCAAATAAGGGGATTAATTGCGTTTTTAGGGTCTAAATGCAACAACTTTTTCCATGCGTATCTTCTTAAATACATTTACTGATTAACTTAGTCACATGTGCGATTTTTGTTAGGTTTCTTGCGTAACTACTGGCTTCTCATCCTTTCCGAATCCCCGAACTCGACACTTTTGAACGAGCTTTACGTATTTACTTGTTTTGCATCGAACTTCCTCACCAAGTCTCACTTGAAGAGCTTTACGACAGGCATCGATCTTGATATCGGCGCTCAGAGCAGCTACGAGGTTTTAGAACTTTTCTAAATCGTGACAGAAATCTTGTGTTTAGCCGAGCTCTCTGCCACTCAGTAGGATTAGGTAGAATAATGCTGTAATAATTGTGAGATTCGTCGATGACAAGTTGCAATGCTTGGCGGATTAATTATGCATGGATGGTACAGGTATGGGAAAATAGTCGTATGAGATAGAGTATAAGTTTAAGTTGGGGAAAAATTATCTTAGTTTTTAATGACGAATAACCTATTTAAAAATAAGTGTAATAGCTCAACAGTTTTACTTTGGACAGCTTAATGCCTCAACTATTAGACACATCACGGCTTTTCCTGAAAAACATTGATTATTAGATTTTATATAGCTAATAAACTGTTATTTTTCCCATTTTTGAATATGGTTTTTTTTCTTTCTTTCCCCATAAGTGATAGGTCAGTGGATGCCTGGGCTTGAGCCCTCGCGTGTGCCATACCAGATTCGTTCGGCAAATCTTAGTTTTAGGCTCAGTGTCAAATATACGGTTTCAGCTAAGTGTCAAAGATAGCTTATTGGATTTGACATCTATCCTAGGACTTTGCAGAGTTGAGGCTGGCAAATACAAGAAACGTGATCTAGCGAACGTCGTAGAAATAAAAATCTTATTTATGTTGTACGTCCACCCGTTGGTGTTTCATTTTTTGCAAAAGGATTTAATGAACAAAAAATTAAAAGAACTCCTAAGTGCTTATATGAACATGTATTTTGTCCACGCTACGTATAACACCCGATTTTTCCGAAACCAAAATACTTGAAAATAATTAATAAAAGAGATTGTTGGCCAGTTATTTTGAATTCCGCAAGCAGGTTCACATTGAATCGGAATGAAATATTTTAAAATCCGAGTAAGTTTTTAATCCACGAAGAATTAACGCTCACTAGGAATTACGCGACATTGAAATGCCCAGGGAGCGGCTGGATTTCTCGTCGAGCCGATGCTCTAAGGGTTTATCTGGTAGAAAACTTCTCATTTAAACTAAGCCGAAGCGAGAGTTGAGGCTCTCAGCCGTCCATTTACTATGCAAAGCCCCCCAGCTCTCAAGTATTATAAATTCTTACAGGCGATAACTTACGTAATGAACTTTTGTAAACGCGAATCAAATCGCTACCTGAATATGTTCGAATAATTTTAATGCCGACGGACGTTTTATGTCCTCCTACAATTAAAGATACATGATAAATTAATCAAAGTTGCGATTAAATGCCAATTTTGTCATTTTTTCATGAATGAAGAAACATTATCCTGGCACTCTAAGCCACTTATACGGACATTTCTACATTTTGTAATTAAAAGCAAAAACGAATGTTCTCTATTCACATCACATAAATATTTGCCCAATAAAAGACAATTTTCTGTTTCCATTTTATCAGCAGAAACCTCAATTTAAACTACCTGCCGCTTGTATGTGATTCCGACATTGATACTTTCGTGAGTGAGAGCCCATTATTTCAAATCAGGCCAATGATAATTAATTTTTTGTTTATGGTTGCGGAGTTTCTGAACTGTTCCAATAAATCCTTTCGGTCATCAAACTGAAACTGAAAATAAAGGATTTATTAATTGACAATCATTTACTTCCAATAATTTCCGAGTTGCCCGTTTCTTCCATATTCACTACAAGACTCTTGAGCTGGCAGAATCACCACAATTGGGTTTACTGCCGCAGTGCTCAAGTCAGTTAAAAACTTCAAACTTGTTCTTCCGATCCAGTTATTGAACCTAAACTTTGGGCCAAAATTCCCAGCCTAACTCGGTCGGAACGAACAACTTTGTTCATCTGCAGAATGGAATTGCATGCCTTAATTGATGGTCCAGGATGAACATGAACTTCCCTATTAATTTTGATATGAATACTTCACTTGTCTGTAATTAATAAGATTCTATGCATGAAATCGTATAAATTTTGACGCTTTAGAGCGACATGTACAGTCTGTTATCATGAGTTTTCTTCCTTAATTTAATTCTTCCGTGGGTTCTTCATGAGTGAAAGATGAATAATTAAAAGCTAGATTTTTTCCTACGCAATTTATAAACTTGTATATTCTTTTTCGAGACTCATGTCGAAGTTTTTATTTGAATAATTTTTAGTCTCTTAGGACAAATTTTAATTGAATTAATAACAAATTTTAATTGAAACTTGGATCCACTGATTGAGGTGAATATTTTTCAATAGATAAATATATGCCTCGTGTCTATACGATTTAAAGCCATTTTTAGGAAATAAGTCTGATTGCATCATATCAACAATTTTTCGGTAGATCAATAATTTTTTTATTAAAATTTCCGCACGAAAAGCAATGGTTGCAGCAGTTGTAGGCGTTTATTCATTATTATTTTTATTGTTAATTTAATTTATTCATTAATTTTCGTTTATTCATTATTTATTTATGTCTTGTTAGTTTTATCGTCTATATGTGTCGAACTTTTTTATGTTATGCTATCTTATAAATCTCTTGGGCTGTATGATCTATTATCATGAGTAACCTCTATATTAATTCGTGCAACGATTAACTTATCAACTTTAATTTTCTTCAAAAAATCTTTACTTTTCTTCAAGTCCGGGTTTGGGGAAACAATCGAAAAAGATGTTTGCAAGAAATTTTACATGTATATTAAATCATTTTGGATGGAGCAAACAGACATATAAACATTGAAACAATTACGAAGCTATAAAATGTTCATTGAATTAATAAATTGATTGATAAGCATAAACATTGTTTGCTTAATAATTTATGCGCGTGATCTGTAACACTGTAAAATATTAATTTTGAAAATCCCACTAGAATAAATAATAATCAAAGCGATTATCTATTTAATATCGTTTATGCATCTACTTCTAATTCTTTTACAGTTTTTTTCGTTCATTCGAAATCAAAAGTCAAACAATTTATGTCGTCTATCTTTTAAATTTATCAATTCCACTTAAAATAAAATCTTGTCAGCGTTGCTTAGCACATTCACGTAATATTCATGTAATCATATAAATTAATTTACATCATCTTTGTAGAATTAATTTCAATTTTCAGTGAATTTTATTGACTTTGCCATTCCGTTCCCACTGCGAGAAGCCATAAAATGGCTCAGTTTTCCTCCTATACGAGAAACGTATTAGTTTCTTTGGGTTTGTACCGAATTTTATGGTACACTGAAATGTTTATGGAGCACATGTTCAAATAATGTGTCCACACATCCCAATGATGTGTCCGCATATCCATCTGATGTGTGCTCCATGAACACTAAATTCGAGATGAAATGATTTCAATAAGCTGAGTTAACCTGATTCGAGTTTCTTGTTGTAAAAATAATGCCAAATAACAAAATAATTTCAAATCTCACGTAAGCTGACTGCGATTTAAAGAAATTTCAACATTATTCAGATTTCAACATTAGTTATTCATTATTCAGATCAAAGACTAATAATGTTTTACTATAATAGTACAAATAGATTTTATGTTTTATGAATTAACTGATTTTTTTCATTCGTAATTCCGTACTAGCGTAAAAAATTAAATTAAAATTCACAAAACCTGTCAGCAATTGAAAGAATGTAAGTATTACGCATATTTGTCGTTCATTAGAATTATATTATGTGAGACTTCTGACCATTAAATGACGAAACCTGGCCGTCATATTTTAAAAATCTATTTGAAGAGCAGATGGATTTCCAATTATTTATAAACTTAGTGAACCAATTTTTTTTTCTTCTCCAAAATTTCTTACCATTTTTAGTGAATCAGTTGAAACTATTTAAAAAAGATCTGTGGATTTAACTGATCCGCAAAATTTCGGAGTTAATCTAGTCATATGTCCAGTTATGGAGTAGAATAACTCAGTAAGTCAATATACTGGGGGTGTGCACTGTAGCGTAAGTAGAGTAACTCAGTAAGTCAGTAGCCTGGGGGTGTGCGCTGTAGCGTAGAGAGCATCGTCGCACTGCGGTGCCAGGCCACTGCATGTCTCAGGGTCTCCCTCCATCAGGTGATGGTTCACATCGTCCACCATCTGGGCGCTCCTTTCCTCACCCAACAGTGTCGCCAGGGCAGACCTTATGTTATGTCGTACAATTATACAAAATATTTAAATATGTAGCTATTTAACCATTTAGCGTCTACCTGTACAGAACTGGCCCCATTCATAGGGGCGATTTTTATCTATATTCAAAGCTCATTCATCCAATTTGACAAATATATTAGCTTTAATCTCAGGTTGCGCTATGGCCAGGTGGAGGTTTTTCGCCTGGCCCAGGTTTTTTGCCTGGCAGGTTTTTTAAATGAATACATTTTCATTACAATAATTGAGCGCACAGTGAAATGGAAGCCTGATAAAATTGTGATCTATATTGCAACATTCTCGATTCGAGATAGAATTAAAGTTGAATTTGATTCTAGGAGTTAGATTTAATTCTAGGGCAATTTTCTTGATTATGCTGCCCTTATGTTTAATTATCGCAATGTCAGCAAACAAAAAGATTTTAGCAGCTGAATAACATTTCCTCTGTATGATAGTTTCTCATGGTAGACAGCAAAATATATTGTCTGTCTATAAGCATTCAGATTTTTTAAGAAATCTCTATTCATTCAGTAACATATCAAAGGGAGATTATGAATGTGTTTTACTCACAAAGCTATTTCCTGGAGCGTTGTTTGAACAGCTGAGCTGTCAGGAGTCGCGGGGCTCTCTACGGTCTCGCACAGGAAGCGTCGCAAGCAGGAGCGCTCGAGGCGGTCCACTTGAAATGTGTTCCACAGAGTGTTGGCAGACGTCCCAAACTTGGCAATGGGGTCGTACTAGAGAAGCAATATTTAGTATCAGTTTAATTGGGTAGAAATAATGCTAGTTATGTGGAGCTTCTTGCATGCTTGCACTGATTTTTCAATATCTAAATTAGGGTGAAAATATATACAAATAACTTTCTACATCCAGATGAAGTCGTTCCAAAATTTCATCTTCGTCGTGATTCAGAAAGAATACTAAATATTGTTTTCTGTATCATAATTTAAACCGCGCGTGTAGCGAATCACAGTATGTGAAAATTGTGATCTAAAAATATGATTAGTCAAATGACTTACAAATTCACCAATCGATAATTTATCGAAATGCATTAAAATTCTGACAAATTTTAGGACTAGGACTTACAGTTCCGTTTTGTCCGATTTTTGTCTGCGCTGCATCAAGGAAATTGTAGAAGTTTGTCATTACTTCAGGAGTGTCAGACAAATCTAAGTTGATGTTAATGTCCGGGATGCTTCTTCTCCGGCCCGTAGTTTGAGAAAGCAGTCGGAAGAGCAAGAAAGCAAGGAAAGAAGCGAACGCCAGACCAGCAAGTAGGACGAAAGGGTCTATGGTTTGCATCATGTAACTTCCTCCGCCATGCGACATGTATCCTCCACCTCCGTGTCCATATCCACCTGAATGTCCGTATCCACCAGACTTCTCAATGATGTTGCCGTACTGTCGTCCTTCCACTCCATTAGTCAAATCATCTACATTATTATCGTCAGATGATAGTCCGAGGAGAGTGAAAACTTCTTTGATTTCATTGTCTTTAAAACCAGAGGATTTCATCAAATTCGACACAAAACTCAAGTCGCTGAGATGCTTCAGAGCCTTGTTCTTGAAAAGTGACCCTATACCTGACAAAATTGGAGTCATTATAGTATTTGTGATGTCGTTGCTATCAATCGAAAATAACGTGTTCAAAATTGGGCTGCCGCTCACGACATTTTTCACTACTTCTGCCCATCTCTTCCCTAAAAATGACATGAGATTCGAATCGAAAGCGCCACCTAAGCGCTTGAATACCTCGACATTGTCTCCAAACGAAATTATTTTATCAATGACTGAAAAAGCAAACATTTCATCCGTTCCTGAAGATGGGAACTCCCTCTCGACGATCCCTCGCATGTTTGTGAGAATTGTTTTAAGTCGAGCCCAATGGTCTTCCATAGTTATAGTTGGTTGATTATATCCGCTTGAATTGCTATCGCTTCCAACCTGGGCTAGCTCTAGAAATTTATCCGATGCTCTCAGAGGCTTATTGTCTGAATTTCCCCAAGATTCCTGAAGGTGTTGCAGCTCGTCTAGTGAAGTTATCTCGCTATCAATATTCTTCGTCTTATCTTTTTCCCGTGTCACTTCGTCGCTGCTGAAGTAGCGGTTGTTCACAAACATTCTTCTGGGGCGAGCTCCAAAGCCCTCATTCAACTCGGCGTTCACATTCCATGATGTCTTATTCCTGGAAATCAAGAAAAAATTACATTTCATTAAATTAATTACTTTCATAATAATTAAAGTAAATAGCGCCAGAGAAAGATTTGATGAAATTACTGGTTGAAAGACAGTGGTCACGTCACTTCGATGAGAAATTACACCTTGAATTATATAATATATAGCAAGCTTACCTGAGCTGAATTAAAGTAATTTAAACTCACTTGCCATGTGAAGCGGTTTCTATCAGATGGGCATTCAAACTCAAGATCAAAACCAGACCGGCCGCCGAAACAGAAGCGATTGTTGTGAAGTTACAAGTTCTTCCTGTGAAAGTCGTTGAATATTAAATTAATCAAAATAATTGAGCAACGAAATGCTTAAAATTTTCGTAAAAAATCGAATGAATTTCTATTCGATACTTGGTTTAAAACTATATATAAGCACAGTTCAAAGTTATGGGTTGGGACCATTGCTATAAGATCTATAGATCTATTATTTCGCCAAATTAAAGTGGAAATCGTTCAAATTGTTCAATTCCAACTCTACTGGTAACATGGAGTTTCCCATTTAGCTTTTGATCATTCTTTAATTGAAAGCTTCATGATCACTATTCAAGTATTTATTTTTAATCTAGCCGCTGCTCATTCTATTTGCACTATACGGTCCCAGCTATAGCCATGCATGATGCACTATCCCATGGAAAACTGGCGCACTCGTGGTGATTTGTGTGAGAAATTGACGCATCCCGACAACATCTGCACTCTTTATGCTCTGAAAAATCCGCTTCTCCGACAACTAAACGCCACGAGAAGCGATCGAGCGCAAACGCTTCATCCGTTCACGCCGTAGTGAACATTACAGAACAACGGTAGTCGTAGAGCAGCATGTGCACCTATGCTACGCTAAAGCAATTTCGGTGATTTATTACTTCAGGTTGCTATCACTTTAATGTATCTCAAAGAGATTATCAATATCGAGCAATGATTTAAATCATTATTGATATTATTAGTTTCTGCCGAAGGTATCCTAATTGGGTCATTTATATTCCATTATATAAAGATGGAATTTTATATTTATTTAGGATCATATCTAGGCTCACTGCAGAAAAAATGTTCAAAAACAATTGAACGCTATTTTAGTAAATAATGCAGGAAAACTAGAATTTTTACAAAATTCGTACGTTGGCACAAGTAAATTAATGACAATACCTTAAATTCAAGTTTGAACGACGAATTTTTCAACGAGGAAAATTTACTCATATGATTATTCTTTATGCTGTAAGAATCAACATTATTGATCTCTGAATTCTCACGGCTGGATTATGGACAGTTTATGTCATGATTTGCATCAATCTTTAAGTTTTGATGATGTCAATGTCATAGATGATCGGCTGAATCCATAATCCATTCCCGCATCGCTTTCGTATACCTACTCATCGTTAACCCAATACCTTATACAAGAATAACTAAAGTACAATTCAATACTACAGCAGTAGATAGCGTTGTGTCGAACTTCAACTCCACCCCAGTTTCACTGCTCACTCGACTGATCGTGATAAATTAGATTCATTATATGCTCACCACATCAATATTGAGCGCTTTCTTCCACATCAGAAGTGCAGTTTTCTAGAGCCATGTAATGCAGGTAACCATAGTTTATTCAAATCGGTTAACATAACCTATATTATACAGATACAGCGTGTACAATTCAACAAAGAAACATTGTTTTTCAGCATATTCACCAGTAGCATGGTATTTATTGAGGTATATTACAATGTGGGTTAATCAGACAGTTATTGCGATTGATTTTGTCTTTCACCACTTTATTTACTGCATTAATAACTCCTGAATTTGACAAACAATTTCAGGAAGAATAAGGTTTTCCTTAAGTTGTCCCCTGCCTGCTGCACAAAAGTTGACTGCGATAAATTATATTGGGAATTTTTATAGAATTATGATCCATTCGGGGAAAAAATTTAGTTATTTTCCTTACTCATTGTCCACGTCAACTTAAAATAATGTAGAGAATAATTTAAATTATATTTTATAGAACAATACAATGATAGGCTTATTCTTATTTAATGAAATGAAGACGCCGTCAATCGAAAATAACGTATTCAAAATTCAAAATAACGTGTTGAAAAAATTAACGTGTCTTTTCATTTTTAAAATGAAAAGACCATGTGATTGCCAGCTTACCCTAGACTAGCAATCAGTCTACATTTTCAAATCTGCTCCTCACTTGTGGTGTTATGGAGTACAAAAAAATTATACGCGAATTATTTGCTCGGTCGGTGATGCCTACGCCAGTGCCATTTCAATCATATGATTGAATTCTTTCCAAAAAAAAAGGATCGAATAACATGAAGCCAGCAATTTGTTCGCTTTTATTGGATGTTGCAATACTCTAAACATCGAAGATTAATCTGAAGAACCTTGAGATAGACATTCCGTACAAAAATCAAAGCGTAATTTCACTTAAACATTTTTCTCGGCTAAATACTTTCTAAATACATTTATGGTAGGAAATAGCGAATGGTGTTGACCAGAAAAATAAACAATGCTGTTGTACGAGATTTTTATGAATATAGTTCAACAAATATTGTTGTTATTGTATTTTAAACATTGTATTTAAG
Source organism: Hyalella azteca (assembly GCF_000764305.2). Classification (NCBI taxonomy): domain Eukaryota; kingdom Metazoa; phylum Arthropoda; class Malacostraca; order Amphipoda; family Hyalellidae; genus Hyalella; species Hyalella azteca. The sequence goes on along the minus strand of NW_025943257.1, from coordinate 1,045 downwards.
ACATTGTATTGTTAGCTATATTCTTGAAAAATCAAAACTTTCATAAAACAAATAACTTTGGACTAAAACTCCGTGGATTTGTTTGTGTCGTAATCTTAGTGTGATTATGAAACTGAACTTAACTAAAATTTCGTTAATTAATCGAATCGATGGATTTAACACGCAAAATCACATCAATGAGATCTTGACACTCACGATTAAGTTGTGGCTGCTATCCGTGCATTTGCAACAAAGGAAAATTAAATATCAACCTCTAGCAAACACAACTAAAGTTGTGTTTGCTAGAGGTTGATATTTAATTAAAAAATTTAAAAAAAAATGGCCTTTAAAAAATTAACGAAACTCTTGGGCGCATCATGGCAAAACTAATGCAATGCCAGTTAAGATTTTTTTTAGTATATGAAATTGAAGCTTATTGAATAGTACAAAATTTCAGTCTTCTACGATTTTGTATTCAATATCGCTCCCTCGAAATAACCGAAGTAAATTTTTGTTAAAAAAACTCAATCCTTTACTATACGTAGTACGATACCTGTCATTTTCAAGACGTCTTAATAACAATACAGCGATGAAGATCAGACTCGCAGTGAAGATGATACAGCCTTGGATGCGATATCGAACTACTGGATGGCGGGGGCGGCAGCGCCAGACTGTGTGGAAGTCGAACGGCGCAGCGTCTGCTGTTGCGGTGCAGTTCGACGATCGTGTATGTTCCTTACTCATCGTCAGCAACAGATGACTCGATGATGTGAACCCGTAAGATATGTCAGAAAAAAGTGGGTCGACGAAATATTGGGAGAAACAGATGTTGATTTTTCACAGTTTGTAATCTAGCGTTCCATGCTTAGGTCCTGAACGGGAAAATGTATTAGATTAATATTACACTTCACCGAAACTTACTCAACAAAAAATATATTGAGAAGTATCCATCATTTTCCATCATTCACATTAAAAACTCAGCCATTTTATTTGGTATAATTAATCCCGAAAATTTCGTTATGAAATATATAAATCACATACCTTCGAAGTTTTTAGAACTTATACT